>NC_088881.1:15192656-15453335 GCF_032884065.1 Artemia franciscana
AGTAAAGGAGAAAAACAAAACTTAAAAACGAATGTATATACAGACCGGGACACCGGGATACAAATGACGACCGGGACACAGGGAATATAAATGACGACCGGGACACAGGGACACAACTACAACGGGGACACCGGGGAAAACAGGGGATATAAATGACGACCGGGACACCGGGACAGGGAATGGTCGATTAGCAATCACCATCAACAAAGCTCAAGGGCAATCATTAGAATCATGAGGTATAGATCTGAATACAGATTGTTTTCCCATGGACCATTATATGTTGCATGTTCAAGAGTCGGTAAACCTGACAATCTATTTATATGCAAAGACAATGGGACAGCAAAGAATGTTGTATATTCGCAAGTTTTACGTAGTTAAAACCATATATATATATATATATATATATATATATATATATATATATATATATATATATCTATCTATATTCACAGGTGGGACATAGGGACACAACTACAATGGCGCGTAACTATTATGGCGCGTGACGACTTACGCGCGCGGGGGGGGCTTGGGGGGGGCGCGAAGCGCCCCCACCAACTAGGTGTTGGGGTGGCGCGAAGCGCCACCCCAACAGCTAGTATATATATATATATATATATATATATATATATATATATATATATATATATATATATATATATATATATATATATATATATATATATATATGTTTTTAACTACGTAAAACTTGCGAATATACAACATTCTTTGCTGTCCCATCGCCTGTGCATATAAATAGATTGTCAGGTTTACCGACTCTTGAACATGCAACGCATAATGGTCCATGGGAAAACAATCCGTATTCAGATCTATACCTCATGATTCTATTGATTGCCGTTGAGCTTTGTTGATGGTGATTGCTAATCGACCATTTCCTTTGTTGCCGTCGTCATTTATATATCCCCCTGTGCCCCCCGGCGTCCCCGTTGTAGTTGTGTCCCTGTTTCCGGGTCGTCATTTATATTCCCTGTGTCCCCGTCGTCATTTGTGTTCCGGTGTCCCAGTCTGTGATTTCTATTTGAGTGTCCCGGGCGTCATTTATATTCGTCAGGATATTGTAGGGCATCGTAGCATCGATGAGTTTAAGCAATTCTTGTCAACTGATTGTTTCGCCTATAAAGAATATTATCTCGAGGTAAGAACTGATCACCGACCACAACGATTGCCACTTTGTTGATAGTTGCGTATCAGGAGGCATCAATTCGATTGCTGTTTTTAAGCAGAAGCACTAAATTATTATTTTTGTGGAAAAGATGATATATATAAATATATATATATATTTTCTTTTTAGTTTTTTTGTAGTTTTTACCTTTTTTAGTTTTTTTCTTCTTTTGTATTAATGCTAAAGCCAAGGTTCAAACCTGGAGCCTCTCGGACGTAGAACCTGAAACATAACGCTTTACCAACTCAGCTACTTCGGCGTGAATACATTCGTTTTGAGCAGCTTCCTCGGGTGTTACCATTGTAGGTTCTTCAGTCATTTTACAATTAGAAATTTCTCTTTCAACGGTCTTCTTACAATTAAAAATTTGTCTTTGAACGATATTCTTAAATACCTGTGTCCTGGTCGTCATTTATATTGCCTGTGTCCCGGTCGTCATTTGTGTCCCGGTATCCCAGTCTGTAATTTCTCCTTGAGTGTCCCGGTCGTTATTTATATTCCCTCTGTCCCGGTCGTCATTTGTGTCCCGGTCTGTAATTTCTCTTTGAGTGTTTTTTCTTTCTAGTATTTTTTTGTTTTTTACATTTTTTCTTTTTTCAGTTTTCTTTTTCTACTTTATTTTTCAGCTTCACAATGAAATACATATCGCCGAACCTTTGTTTTTTTAACTAAAATCTGGTAGGCATTGATGACCTTATCCAAGTCAAGATCCCAAACCCAATCATCATCGCTATCATTTTCAGTTTTGATATGTTTTGACTCTCACTGTCCAGGTGGATCTTCATCTAACTGCGCGGTTTTGCGTTCTTTAGCCTCAAGCCTGTTTCTTTGCTGTTCTTTTGATTCCTCGGCACGCTTTCTTTTCTGACTTTCTCTATCAGCAGCAAATTTTTTGACATAGACTCTTTGAGCATCTTCATCGGCTTTTGCCATTGTAAGTTCATCAGTCATTTTAAACTTAAACATTAATAGATTTCTACGTGAACATATATGTCTTAAATATCTTTAATGACGTCACCGTCATAGCAAAAATGACGACAACTAACTTCATGACGCCAGTCGACACAGAAACATGACGTCACCTGATCACAGACAGACAACTTATTTTTATATATATAGATAGATATAATTCTAAAATTGTCAGGTAATTTTCTATTTTGAAATAAAAACTAAAAATTATTGTTCAGACAACATAAATATTTTTGATATTTACATAATAGCTTTAGTGGTTCTGGACTGAAAACTAAATATGCTAATCAAATTGGGAATTGCAATCTTTTAGGTTGAAAAGGCAGATCCATTGGAATCATGAGAATGCGTGGAATAAGAAAAGTCTCACCCTCAAAAGGCCCTGTCAAGATTGTTGCCTCCATTACGTTATAACAGACATAACACGTCATTTGTGTCCCGGTGTCCCGGTCTGTAGTTTCGTTAGTCGACAAACATGACGTCAGACGACAAACAACTTCATGACGACATACAGCTCAATCCTTATAATGACGTCAGTCGACAAACATGACGTCAGTCGACACACAAACATGACGTCAGTCGACAGACAGACAAACAACTTATTTTTATATATATAGAAGATATATATATATATATATATATATATATATATATATATATATATATATATATATATATATATATATATATATATATATATATATATATATATATATATATATATATATATATATATATATATATATATATATATATATATCTGCAATTTCTTTAATAGTGATTTTTCAGTTAATTTCAATGTATAATACTACTGAAATGAAAACCTCAATGAGTGATTTCTTGGCCTTTGCTTAAAAGGGTCCTCACTGATATAGACAAAGAATTGTGACTGGTGACGCTATTTTAACATCTGAGTTTTCCCTTAAAATTTCCTTTAGTGCTACTACAATTTAGGAAAACCAGAGCTGAATAGCCCAAATATAATATTCCAAACAATATGGAAAGCTGATGCAAAACGTGCATTTTTATATAATTCGATATTTGAGATTAAATTTTATCCGTCAATCCAACTAAATTTGTTAAATTTGCTAGGGAATTTTTCTTTAGTGATTTTGTCTTTTTTGTTTTGAAAATGTTATAGAGAAAGATGAAATTTTTGTCACTTGGGTCGAAAGGACAAGACACCTGTGTCATTACCTTCCTGCTTCTAATGTCTGAAGCATACACAGGAAGAAAATATACAGGCTATCTTTGGTTGGATCGTTGTCAACTAGTAATGCTAGCTACTAGATTTAGCTACAGAAGTGTTATTATATTTAGTTTAGTGTTTTTTTGAACCATCAGTCTGGGAGAATCACCAGTAGGCATGGAAATTTCAGAAAAACATTTCCTTAAAACGGAGTTTCTGGGTCTCTTTAGTTATACTATTTTGTTTTAGTCTGTTTTGAGCTATCAGTCATTGAGAGCCTCCAGTAGGGAAAGAAATTCCAGGAAAAGATTTCAGTAAAATGGAGTTCTAGGTCTTTTTAGTTTTACAATTTAGTCTTAGTCTTTTCGAGCCATCAGTCTGTGAGAATCACCGGTAGGGGAGGAAATTCTAGAAAAAGATTTCCTTAAATGAATATCCGGGTCTTCTTAGTTATTCCCATTGTCCCAACCCGTCCCTCCACAAAGTTTCAACTCAATAAACCAAGCCATTTTCTAGATATTGAATATTAGGGACGTTCACATCAGGGGGGGGGGGGGCTCAAGTAAGTTATTCTCAGAAATCCTAAATTCTTATGTAATTTCTGGGCACATCTCACACAAATTTTTAAAGATGTTTTTTTATTTCTCTCTCTCTCTCAAACGAAAAATAGACACCTACTATTAGAATTACCCTCATTCCATGACTATCTAACTTAATTATGTCCTAGAATGGATGGATAGATGATAGACTATCATCAACAAATGAAACGACATCACTTTATACAATTCTGAAATAGGCTTATGCCAACGTTACCTCTCACTCAGACTGCCTTTCTTGACTTTTTCTCCAATTAGCCATGGCTCTTAACTTGAACATGGTCAGTTATAAATCTATGAAAACCTTGCATTTGGGATTTCCAATTGCCTTCTAATGGCTCATTGAAACTCGTAAACTAATTGAATTACCCTTATTCCATGACTAATCTACCTTAGTTCTGCCTTATGGTGGATCGAAGGATGATAGACTATCCATCAACAAATGAAAAGACATCATTTTAACCAAATTCTGAAAAAGGCTTGTGCCGGCGTTACCTCTCACTAAGACTATCCGTCTTGACGTTTTCTCCAATTAGCCATGGTTCATAACTTTTTAAAGTCCACCAATTTGATTTTAATTCAAGCCCAAGACCGAGTCCTTCGATTTTGAAGCTAGCTTACCTTATCCCCTACAATAATATCTATTTACTCACCACCAAATGTTGAGACGCCCCTGCTAACAGATAGCTCTTTTTTTGCAATTGGACATTACCTGCAATAGGCCCTCAATTATGTACTATTTTCTTTGTTTTACTGCGGCAATAAAGACCCATAGAACTTTACTTAAAGATATGCACAACAAAACCAAGGGACACTGACTCGATAGCAATAATCTCCTTATACCTTTTCAACGCTTCAGAAGGGATCTGACGGAGAAATTATGCCAGTATTCCAAAAGCATAAATTTTCAAATCCCTCCTTCCATTTGACTAGATTTCCAACAAGATCCGTGCCAAAATTGAGGTGACGAGAGTTTACTCAAATTAAAGTGGCTACCACTGATTACCTTTCCCATAAAGTTTATAGGCAGAATCATCTATCAGATAACTTCATCTGTTGCCATGTGGGGCAAGTTCCTGGGAGAAGTGATGCTCATAACACTATCTTTTAAACTCTTTCAAGGATTTAAGACACCGTATATGATGGTTTAAGTTTACTAAGGTAACTGCCAAGACTAGCTTCCTATCACTTCTCGCTGGCACTGTGAATCCTGCCATAATTGTTTTTTTGATTGGATTGAGAAAATATGTTTTGTCTAGGTTTTCTTTCAGAGAACAAGCAAAACGCAAGCTGTATTTAAAACTAGTTAGCAAGAGTTAGAACTACGTAGAGGAGTTTGCATGTTTCTTTTAAATTATCTTGAAGAATGGGACTTTGGGATTTTGCTAAAAGTTCTTACAACCTACTGAAATGTTAAAAATATCCGGCAATGTCTTCCAGCTAATTGAAGTTAAAAAGAATTCTTTTCCCTTGAACAATAAATCAAAGCTGGTTGACTAATCTCCTCTCTATGTTGGAGATATTCAATATCCCCTGCTAATCCAAAGAAAAAGTCATTCAATAAGAAATGATTTTTTTTTTTGTCTTTTGATCGAAATTTCGATCTTTAAAATTACTCTTCATAAATATGCTACTGGTTAAGGTTAGATGGTTCAAAATAAAGATAAATTTATTCTTTTTCTTTTCTTTCTTTATAATAAAATAGACTGACCACAAAGAAAACAATTTGAAGAATTTAATTTAAGTCTTAGGGGAAAAATTTCGGTACTTATCAGTTAGAGTAACAACACTCAAGAATCACGCAGTGTATAACTCGAGAACAAACCGGTTTCACCTGTCTGCATTAAGAAATAATTAGCTTGCGCTCAGTGGAAAACAAGTGCTGGGGGGACAGAATGCATTGGACTTATATAATTTGGGCTATATTTTTGCACAGTAGGGGGTGAGGGTAAAGTGTTTTGACAGACTGAAGTTAGAAAACAATTTTTACATCATAATCTGCAAAATACTTGTAGCTAACACATTTTGCATCAAAACGCGCTATAATTTACCCCCATCCCCTAATATGTAAATATAATATAGCTCGAATTTGTATCTAAAGCATTATATTTACATCATATTTTAGTATTTTTCATTACGATTAACCCAACTTTACTTCTTGAGTATTGTTGCTATAACAGATAAATACCATCATTTCCTATCCTTTTCTCACAAAATTGTTGTCACTATTATAATCCTTGTGGGCTTTAATGAATCCTCAATGAAAATAATTTGTCGGTAAAAATATATATTTTACTCAGTAAAAGAAGTTTACAATTTGTCCACCTTCAATCCCAGAAATTCGACTAAACAATGAGGCCAACTGCTCTACTTTTTAAAAGTAGGCCCCCGTTAGAGCTGTGCTATACGGTGCCTAAACGAAAAGAAGAACACAAACTAATACTATGTCACGCTAAAAAAATTTCTACAATTTCATCTTTGAAAAGTTTCCAATGATTTAGTGACAATTTAAGTGAATCAATGATATGATATGACCAGGGTACAAATATTCACTGGGGTGAAAAGTGCGGTTAAAATAGTCGAGTCAATGGTACTCCTATGTTCGAGACCCTACGACGTATTTCTGATGGCTGGAAAATATTTAAAAAAAGAATGGAAAAAAGTTTTTCTGCCACCAAAGCAAACTTGGAGTAGTTCGGATGGTTGCATCGCTATCATCATTATTCATTCTTATCTTATATATTCTGAAATGGAAACCCTCTTAGATTTTTATTATGATAAAGGATACTTCATTGGTGTGCCATTGTGTTACATCTCCTTTTTCATTATATTTTGGAGATCTTGTACCAACCTCCAGCATACAGTTGATACATATAAAGAAGTTAACTACAAGTCAGAAGTTTTTAAACGAAGCTTTATGCTTAAAGAGCTACTAATAAAAGATGGACTTGTAGCGCCATCTAAGATTTTATAAGAACCCAAACAATTTCGTGTCTTATCCTAAGTTCGTTGACATTAGAGTCAATACTTGGCATTGCTTTTGTACTTGGCAAACAGTCTTATAATGTTCCGATAGAATATTACCAAGAATTTATATGGGAGGAAGTGATCGAAAAAAGAAGAGCTGACAAAAGTAAGCGTTGGAATAAAACTTTTAAAGCATATTTCTTAAGCTTGCCAATTATTTTTTCACTCGTCACGGTATTCACTGGATGAAGTGCGCTGGTTCGCTGTCATGAAGGTTTGTTAAAAACTCCAAGAATTACCCATTAGTGTGGGTATACTGTCCAAGAGCATATCCAGGAGGGTTCCGGTTTTGAACCCTAAGCCCTGAAATTTCTGCCCGAAGCGTAAAACGTAAGAAAAATACATTAAAATAATTTTTCATGGGTTTTCCAAAGTTTTTTAGCCTCTCCTAACCCCGAACAAAAACCCTGGAAGCGCCATTGATACTAAAGCAAGCATAAACAAGCATTGGCGCAACTTAAACTTAATTTTGGCATAAAATATCGTCCATTGCAGACTTGTGCATAATAATAGGCACCTCTTTTGTATTTCAGTTTACGGTGGCTTTCAAAAGGAAATGTTCAAAAACGTTTGCTTGAGCTAAAAAGTTTAGAGCTCCTAATCCTGGTCTCCTATCCTCCTAATTTGAAGAAACTTTCCTTAACGACGAAGGAAAAAATAAGCTGAAAAGGAGAGTTTAAAAGCTTTCTTCGTTTTTTTTTTTTTTTCAGAATGATATTTCGACCTGTTGGTTAAGCTGACGTGTCACCGTTTGTTAAATTCAACAAATTGAATTTAAATTTACAAAGTTTTCGTTTAAATATTTTAGAAGTGTCGGAAATAGATGTGTCTGATAATAATAAAAAAAAAGGCAGAAAATACTGATTTTCAAGAGGAAACTTCAAGCCTTTTAAAAAATGAAATAATTCTACTAAAACCAATCATGCGGAAAAGTCACCCGACCATGATGCGGAAGGTTTACATCTAGAGACACCATTAGTGTTAATTGAAGAACATCTTTTTTGGGTAATAAATAGTTGTAAAGACTTCTTTCTTTATAATTCTTGAAAAAATTTTGAGATTAGAACTATTTTTTCGATAGATTTGCAAAGGGAGAAATACTAATCTTAGGTCACAATGTGTGGTTAATTTAATTGAAATTTCCTCTGATAATAATCTTTAAGAAGTATTTGAAACTGTGTCACTAATTAATTTTGTGTATCTACTAATTAAATGTTTGCATTAACTAAATTAATGCAGCATTTACTTATCCTAACCAAAAGTATTTACGAGTTCGATAAACATGTAACCAAATGCATTTTAAAACATTGGAACTGAAAAATGTATCATCTAAACCAACAATAAATCCATAAACTCTTCCATTATCAAGAAATTGTGAAAAACACTTGACATTCTACTCCAACCCTCCTTGTTCTAAAACAGTCGTTGTTAGAACGTTGGGGACAAAAAATCAAACTTTATCATAACAAGTAGAAAATTGACAAGGGGGCAGTTCCCCTCATTCACGGAATAATATCTGTTCGCTGCAATTTTTAATGTAGATCTTTAAATTTTATTTGAAAAAACTTGACTTTTATATATTTAATTTCTGTTTTCTCTTTAATAGATTTAATTTCTGTTTTCCATTTAATAGAAATGCTTGGATTGGAGGAACCTAATTTGTGCGTTTGCTTTACAAAATACAGCGTAATTGCCCAATATTAACTTTTGTCCTAGCAAGAGGACATTTTTCATAGGAAGTTTCAAAATAAGGGCCTAAAGCGCTTTCACGGTGCTTGGGAACCCCGTAACTGAATTAAAATGGAATTAAGAGTTGAATTAAAATGGAATAGTTGAGGGTATCAAGTCATGGCTACTTGTGGAAAAAGCCGAGACAGATAGTCCAATTGAGTGAGAGGCAATTCTGGCATTAATTCCCCCTCCACTATTAGGATAACTCCTCTCCATATAACAGAATTTATTAGCCAACACATTAAAATATTTAATTTTTTGGTAACGCCTCGCATAAATTCGTACAAAAAAAGCAGCAATAAGACAATAGGGGAAAAATTGTATTTACGAAATCGGAATACATATTAAAGCTTGTGCTATTAATACATTTATATCAATCTCTTTACACAAACAATAAGAACAAACAATCAAACTGAAATAACTAAGTAAAAATTACAGAGAAGAGGGAAAGGAATGTTTATACCACGGACTAAAAAGGTGTTAATACAGTGACAATTTTGCTTCAATCCCAAGATGCAAATGAATTTGCATTTTTTAAAGATAAGATGGTTGAAAAAGAAACAAAACAAAAACTGAGAACTTTCAAATAAAAAAAAAATAAATAAAAATAGTTTTAACAGAAACAGTTGCTTGGATCAATTCTAAAAAATTATTTTCTGGGGGACGAAGGGTGGAGGGGACTCGCTCCTGGTCTTTGGTTATTCTGATTTTTTTTTTTTTTTTTTTTTTGCCCATTTAAATGTTCCAGTTTCCCTAAGGATTAATTTCTGTAAACACCTGATATAAAAAAAAACCTTTATTATTATTATTATTACTGGTACACAAACAAAGAAAGAAAATGTTATTTGAAAAGTTTGTTTTTACTTTAACACATTCGTCTATTTAGTATAATAAAATTTGCTAAATTATCATTAACTCGTATAAACGCAAAAAAAAGTACTTGAAAAGTGTATTTACTTTTAATGAATTTTTTTATGTATTTTCTAATAGCTTAAGTATTTGAAAAGAAAAGCAGCTATGTTAGTCCATGGTATTTAAAGGGTACCATTAAGAAATACTACCATGCTAGGAAAGAGTGCCGTATAGGTAGAATTTTTTACTTAAATATCTTCTGCGATACATAACACAAGGAATAATTTGAAAATATCAGAATACCACATCTGTAGCCACAATTGGCCCACTCAAGATGATACTTGATAATCTGTATTTTCGTCTTAAATGAACAGTTTTTTATGAAAAAGGAATTTTCTACGCCTTAAAGATAAAAGAAAAAAAAAACTCGTGCTAAAAGAAAATTACACTTTAGACGTGGCAGCCAGGACAAAAGTTCATCAAAAATGGTCAAATGGAAAACATTGACATAAAATGAGAGAGACAACTGTTTTTTTTTTTTTTAAATTGAGTTAATAGGGCGTATAGAATAAGATAATACTATAGGTTTCTTTACTTTTCTCTAGACAGAAATAATCCTTTTTTGCTATTACTTTCCGCTAAAGGTATTTCTATATTGATTACTAATGACATAGAAACTTGGATTATTAAATAGATAGAGTTAAGAATATCGATATTTTAGAGGAGTTAGAACGAACTTCAGGGACAGAACTGGGAATAGCTAGGTTTTCCTTTATCTTTGCAATTTCATTTTCATTCATAGGTTATACAATCTGAATAATAAATACAAAATGAAATTGTTTTCCATTCTGTACATTAAGATTTATAGTCGCGACACCTTTCCTTTAAGCTAGTATTGGTAAAGAAAAATAGCTTAGTACTAAATTCCAAATGGCAAAGCACTTTAAGCATAAAAAAAGAAAAAAAAAGCAATAGAACAATTACACGGCAAAAACGAAAAACAATAATTTCCTTGTTAGTCAATGAAACCTGAATAATCTACACAAAACTTAGATTACAGAAACTCTAGAAAAAAGTTAGTTAAGCAAAAAAGCTATCTCGTGAAGACTTTCTCCTCAAAATCAAGCTCTGGTACTGATAAAAGCCATAAAATCAACAGAACTATGCTCGTACAAAACAATAACCAAAACTTATGCCTAAAATTAGGACTACATGGACTAAGAACATTGTCACGAACTCAAACGGCTTTATGTTAATAAAAAAGCTCATGCCATATAAAAAATAAAAGGGCGTCTGAAATACCTCCCTCTCGTAACATTTTGTTCTGTTTGTTGCCCACTGGATACTGGAGAGAGAACGTTGGATGCAAAATCTGAAGTATCTATTTTGCAGTTTTTAAAAAGATAGCTACAGTGTTTCAAAACTCCAGCGTCCGGAAAACAATACACGAACCAAAGAAGACTCAAACCGAACTACCAGGGAAAGCAAGTTAGGTGCACTGGGTACCCTTGATATTAGACGATACCTTCCCATAAATAGCCTCGAAGGTGCTCTACATTGTTAATGATCACTGGTTCTCGTGAGCCACAACACAGGAGAAGAATTCCTTGATTTTTGATTTTATAGAAACCGCAACTGCCACACTATAGTTATATTCATAAAATCTGTTGCATCAAAAATGTAAAGACACAAACTCGAAAGTTTTCTAACATTTTGGTTTCACGTTCTACATTCATCAGACCCAGGCAAAATTGTGTCGCTAAAAAAAATTATAGTTTGTATAGAAAAAAGTTGTTTTTATTTGTTATAGAAGAGTAGGCTCAACCAAAATAGTTACTAAACTACACAGTACTTATCAACCGTCCAAAACCAAAAGAGACTATGTGCATTTTGCTCGATGTCAAGTTAGACCATCCATACAGAGATTCCGCTGTAACGATTCGTGATATTTAAACAATCACTATGCGTTTCCAGTTGAGGTACTTCGCAATTTGAAGCAAAACATGCAAAGTTACAGCCAAATAGCTCTACAGAAATACAAACAGACCTGGACATAAATTGAAGGGAGGGGGGCTAGATTTTATTTCCCGATACTCCTAAATTTTGAAAATACCTTTTTTGGAATTTTAAGTGAACAATACATTTTCAATGAAAGACAAAAAAAGAAATGAATAAACTATTAAAATGGAGAAGCAGCTCTGCACACCTACATAAACTAGGGCAATGTCAGGTATCTAAGCTATCCGTTGATGACTTTAAACAATAATGAACGAAAGGATAATGGTAACGAACTATATGCGTTTTGGGCCCCTTGGAAGAGACAGGTGGTACGATCTACGTCATGAGAAATGTAACTTCTGTATTTATTTTTCAATTTTAGATGACCGACATTAGTTGCTAGTTTAGATATTTAAAACGGACAATACATATCTCTTTTTATTATCCTTCAACCAGTTATATTCTAGCTTTTCTCCCGATTTCTCATAGTATTTAGAACATGGATATTTAAAAATAAACTTGCATCTAAAATATGAGGAACAAACAAGAGATAAGTGAAAATTACCAATTATATAATCAAAATCCCATGTTAACGACAAACCAAAAAAAGATAACGTATCTTAACAAAATACCCTCGTGACAAACCCATTTTTAGACATAATTTCATTAGACCAGATTATCAAGCAGAAATTCTTATGTAATTTAACATTAAACTTAAAACTGAAAAGAAGAAATACTACCTCTTACTCAACTTATAAAATTTATATGAAATTTTCGAGAAACCGTAAAATAACTCATAATTGTGGAAGTTACGACATTTTGAAGCTTATGAAACAACTGTGGAATCATAATAACGAAAATATTCGTATGCCAAATTTTTTTTTGGCTGAACTATGAAACGAAATGGCATTTTTCAAGAAGAATTGAATTGGGTGAATTGATTCCTAACTTTTTGTTGAGTAGGATTACTTATTTCCTTTTCTGAACTTTATAGCGATCTTTGGACTTGGTAGATCCGTCCACAAAATTTGTTAAACGAAATACTCTATTTTTAGTTATATTTGCTTCTTGGAAAACTCTACTATGTCAGAAAAATAAATCTGACACTATTTCCTAGAATGGCATGAATTAATCAGTAATAACAATTTCCAAATTTAACATTGTTGAACTGTACACTTGTGTAATGTCGCGAAACTATTCTACTTAAATGAAAATGTGGCACTAGATGCCGGCTGGCACTGAGGTTGTATGAGTTGGGGCCTCTAGTTCTTCATGTTTCTTCATTCTTGCACCCTGAAAAAAAAGATGTATAGTTATAAATCAATCAATCAATTTGTTTATCACCTGTCAAAATAACGAGGGTTGAAAATCTACGACGCAGTATAAAAATAAATCATCGGGTGAACCCTATCCAGCTGGATCGTCATAGCGGAAAGAGAAGAATAAGCTTGATGGAGCTTTGTTCAATTAGAATAAAAAGAAATACTTGATTTTGTCAATATTATTTAATGTGAGCGTACAATGAGACACTATATAGTTATATATTCAAAATCATTTTTGTTTTCTATTATGCGTCCTTCCCTTGCTTCACAAGGGGAGCACGCTAACGCTGAAAAGCTCCAAGGAGAATAAAAGAAGTGTGAGGAGCAGATAAAAAAAAGAAACTCAAGCTTCCTTCCAAGGAAAAAACTACTGGCATCTTTTCGCGATACAAGTCATAACCATTAATGTACTTCCATAAGAGTACAAAAAATAATAGCTCTAAGCTGGTAAATGAGAAGAGAAACACAGTGAGGTCAGCCCTTGTATGTCGTCACGTGGCTGTAAACTTCACAGGAATAGACTCCCAAACAACATTAGAGGTTCTGGATCAGTTTCTTCATTAAATCGCAGGTCAAAAGGTTTCTTTTTTTACTTTTGCTTTTAACTTGACAAAAACTTTAAACTTTGCTTTAAACTCCACATTGGCCAAAGAGCACAATAGGCAAGTGTGTAACCACGTTTATAGAAATAGCCAGTTCACCAGGCTAACCTAGCCCTATCTATTTTGTAATCCAGCTAAATATTTGAGGCTTACAAATTTGCCTCCTCGCAAGGAATTTGAAGTGTGATCCAAAAAGACAGTTAATTTAAATCCAAATTAAAGTAATTTAAAATCAAATTCAACTTTAGCGGAATTCTGAATTCTATCAGTTCTGCTGGATAGCTTTACGCAACCAACGGCTAGTCGGGCACGTATCGTCAGCAGTAGCATCGAAGTTAGATGTGATGCAGATGACATTTGGGATATATAGCCTGGACTGGAAGAAATACGTGACAGGTTTTGGTCCCAATCTTCTCAACAATGGCTTCGATGTCCCAAGTTACACCTGAAGAGGTTGTCTTAGACTGTGCAGACAGACCTTGTGGTGCTCAGGAATACAGTGATAAATTAAGAATACCAGCAAATCGGTATCGTCACCGATAACTACAGTGTCCCAACTCTTCGAACACTCATCCCCTGTAAGCACAATAAGCAACTCAACATCAGCTTTAGCTTGGATGGTTTTCAGACCTTTGCCTCGTAAATGATCCGAAAGTTAATTAATGAAACGGGCTTGATTCTTTTTGCACGAAATAAATTCCTCTTTTTTGGTGGTCAGTCTCATTTCTGGCTTGACATTACTTCCCGTCCGGTGACATGGTTTCACTTAGCTTTTACTAGCTCTGGTAGCTTTTACTAGCTCTGGTTTATTTGGCTTTTGGAACGTGCCAGAATCATCAAAAAGCGTCACAAGATAGGAACAAATTTCATATTCAAATGAAGATTCTTCGTCCGTATTCTGTCTTTTAGATACAGTTAGAAGACGCTGGAACAGCAATACAGGGTCTAGACCGTAGATTTCTCCCTTTTTTGCTTTACCGTCGTGAGGACTGCCTGAACCTTCCGTTTGAACGAATGCTCCTTCAGAGATTTCCCTACCATTTCGTCAAGAATCTTCTTCCCGACTTCCACTGCTTGGTCGGTGTTCACGTTTCTTGCAGCAGTCATGGGAGTAGCAAGGCTTTGCGAATCACCCTTGAGAGGAGAAGACTGCTAGGCAAACCCACTGAAGTCTTTGTACTTCCGTCATTCCTATATCTCTGGTAAATCTATTTGCCGTTTTAAGACTTTTTATCAGTTATTGTTCTATGACTAACTCTGTAGATTACTGGCCCAAAATCTCTCCGATTTTCTCACGATGTGAAAGTCTTTTTCGAAAGACTGGAAAAGTGTTGTGCTTGTATGTTCAAGTCTGTTCTTCTGCTGTAGGTACCATATCCATGTACTGCATCCACAGTTTTCTTGTTCGAGTATCGTGATTCCACTCTTACTTTCGACAGGGAACCTTTGACTTTCATTTAGACTTGAAAACTGGGAGATACATTCAAGAGAAGCTCGTTCATCCATTACTTTCTCATATATATCTTAGATTTCACTAAGCTCAGCCGTATTCAATGCAAGTTCTGTATTTAATTCCAGTTCTGTATCTGAATCTTCGTCTACAAGTTCATTTATTAGAATTGAGTGAAGTGCTGCGCCTACAATGATATTGGTTCGCAGTGCTCGAGAAATAGCCTCACGACTTAGAAGATGAGGAACTGTATCGGAAATGTACATAGATTCAAAAATCTTTCAGTCCAGATCTATCTATCAAAGATCCAATAGCACCAATAAAACTCATAAGGCTGTAGAATCCTCCTAGTCTAACCACTACTTTCGTAACGCTGCTTTCCAGGTCCTTCCAATAACCCACAACACACGCTGATCAAAGCTTACGATAAAGGTCAAAGGTGCCAGAATAAAAATGACCTGCCTAAATTATTTTTTGCAGTTTAACCAGCAAACTACAGTTACTATCAGTTACTATCAGCAAATCTTAGGTTTAGATGAAAAGACAGTCGGTTTCCTGCAGCTTCTTATCTTACACATTCAAAAAAAGAAGAAGAATCCGTAGTGGGACAACAAAAATACCTCTATTCTAAAGGAGTCTAACAGCAATGACCTTTACATACCTGTTGCAACTTATAGTGATTAATAATATCTTGATCAGCTGGGCAGCTTTGCGTAAATGCATCAAGTTGATACATAGAAGCCATGTAACGCCAAAGGTTTTTCATGTCAGCTAGAATTTCAAAGTCCATAAAATATTTGCCTAAAAGAGAAACAACAAACATTATAAAGGAGGAGGTCAAAAACGGACCATTCAGGTTATAGTTTTCACATGCATATAAAATCACAATTTTTGGAATGTATGCTAATGGACAATCAAGTTTGTGCTAAAAAGCTAATTTCTGCCCCCCCCCCTCCCCCTAATAGTCATGCATTATTGTTTAATTAATTTTTACTTCCAATTCAGTCAAAAATAATTATATGTTATTAAATAGGTGAATCTAAACACGTTTTCAACAGTACTGTTGCCACATACTAGCTCCAAACTAGGCACAGAGTTTGGAAATGGTCAGAGGCAAAGAAAAAACCCTCAGAAAAAAAAATCAGTATCTGAAATTAATCCTTTTTATTCTTTAATTTTTAATTATTTTATCAGACTTTTCATATCAATTGTAAAACAAATTATCAGTGCACTTAGAAAAATTGCTGTGACTAGTGAAATATTTTATTTTATAGTACGTCAAAAATTTGAATTCCTCTAAACAAAGGCCCAATGCCGTCGATCCTGTCAAAACAAAAAGCATTTTACTCATAGGGTACGGCAGGATATTTCCCGATGTCCCTTTTTTAAATTCTGATTGAATTTCGATCCTCTTATATTTTTTCCGACAAAAATAAAAATAAAATAATTTTTTTAAAAGGTCAGTTATTACGAAAGGTAATATAAGCTAACATGAACAATTCATTTTCTAAATAGGATTATTTTGGTACTTTGTCTTCACATACTTTTTTGCTGTTATGAAGCGGAGGTAACTGTTTTGATTGTCAAATTTCTAACTCATTCTTTAGTTACTTTTTACAGTTTTTACTTTTTACAGATACTTTTTACTTTTAACTTCGCATACTTTTTTACTTTTATAAAGTGGAGGTTACTCTTTTGATTGTCAAATTTCTAACCCATTTTTTTAGTTACTTTTTACAGTTTTTACTTTTACAGTTACTTTTTACCTCACATACTTTTTTACTGTTATAAAGCGGAGGTTACTCATTTGATTGTCAAATTTCTAACTCATTCTTTAGTTACTTTTTACAGTTTTTACTTTTTACAGATACTTTTTACTTTTTACTTCGCATACTTTTTTACTTTTATAAAGTGGAGGTTACTCTTTTGATTGTCAAATTTCTAACCCATTTTTTTAGTTACTTTTTACAGTTTTTACTTTTACAGTTACTTTTTACCTCACATACTTTTTTACTGTTATAAAGCGGAGGTTACTCATTTGATTGTCAAATTTCTAACTCATTTTTTGAGTTACTTTTTACAGTTTTTACTTTTACAGTTAATTCCCACTTTTTAATTCACATACTTTTTTACTGTTATAAAGCGGAGGTTACTCTTCTGATTGTCAAATTTCTAACTCATTTTTTGAAGTTTTTTTTTCTATGGTTTTAGATATACTGCGTAGTTTATCAAACAATTATACAAATGTGTCATTCACATTTGTTTTCATCAAACAAAGAAAATATCACATATAAAAAAAGAAATGTCAAATACACTAGAAATGAGGGAAGCCAAGACCGAACTTTACAAACTAGATTCTCTTTCGAGGCAATTGTCCTTCGTTTTCAGGGGGCGAGCCCCTAACACTCCAAAATAAAGAGGCAGGAAATTTATAAAATCATTCAAATTTCCACAAAAAGAACTATTGTTATTGAGCAAAATTATAAGCTCAACCTAAAAACCTTAATAGAACTGCAAGTTATGTATCTCCCCTTGTTTATATCCTTGTATATTGGACTAAAAAGAGAAGACTGAATTTTGTCAAAACAACACAATAGATATATCTATGGGAAGTTTTCTTGAATTAAGCCAATGTTCAACAAACTAGCCTAATCCTAACTACTCGGTTTAAAACAGGCCAGCAGAAAATTTCAGGCTGGATTCAAAGAATCTCGAACTTTTTCTTAAAATAGAATTTTAATAAAATAGAATTTTCTAAAAATTCTGGCAATTAAAATAAAACTCAATGCCAGTTTTTCTTTGGCTCAAACTTACAGTGTCAGGTCAAGCGGGATTTCCCTTAGAGTTCTGATTTGAACCACAAAAAAGGAAGAAAAAAGAGCAGTTCTAAAACAAATATCTAATTTCAACCTCCTCTATTTAATAAGTTTCTACCAGAACCTCTCGAGGACCTACCGCACTCCCCCCCCCCCCCTTTCCCGCTCGACTACAGAAATTCAAAAGAAGTCATGTGACCTTTTTTTTAATACTTTTGGTTTATAGTCCACCTAAAGAAGTTAAAGAAAATGTATCCACTTGTTAAATACATTTTCCCTAACTTATTTAGTTAACCAATTACTTGTAACTTTCAATTTTTTTCTAAAATGTGCAGCCCTCTTTTCTTACTCAATGGAAATAGTGGGGAAATAGAGCTGTTGATACCAAATTATTTTTCCAGTACCTCAGATGCCTGTAAAAGCAATCCTTGTATAAATAGCCTGTCCCTAGTACCTCGAAAAACCCAAAACGAGTCGTTCAATTTTTCATAACAAACGAACCAAATGCTTACAACAAAACTATAGAATTACTGTAACCAAGCAATATGCCCATTTAAGATTCAACAAGAGCTAAGAGCTCATATCGCACTTGTGACGAGGCCGGAAGAGCCAAGAGCTCATATGGAATGAGCTCCAGCAAAATTCCAAAAATCAACAGATTGATTTAAAAGGAAAATCAGAGGCTTAATGCCGGTTGTGATTTAAAATAAGAGCTCTGAGTCACGAGGTCATCTAAATATCAAAATTCATTTAGATCCGATCACCCACTCGTAAATAAAATAACCTCATTTTTCTAATTTTTCCTCTCCCTTCCGCCCCCCAGATGGTCGAATCGGGGAAAAAGACTTTATCAAGTCAATTTATGCAGCTCCCTGACACGCCTACCAATTTTCATCGTCCTAGCACGTCCAGAAGCACCAAACTCGCCAAACCACTGAACCCCACTGCCTAACTCCTCCAAAGAGAGCAGACCCAGTACGGTTAAGTCAATCATGTATCTACGACATTTGCTTATTCTACCCACCAAGTTTCATCCCGGTTTCTCCACTCTAAGCGTTTTCCAAGATTTCTGGTTTCCCCTCCTCCTCCTCCCCCCTCCCCCCTATGTCAACAGAACAGGTCGGGATTTGAAATAAGAGCTCTGAGACATGTGTTCCTTCCAAGTATTAAATTTCATTAAGACCCGGTCACCCGTTCTTAAGTAAAAAATGCCTCAATTTTTCTAATTTTCCAAATTAACACCCCCTAGCTCCCCCAAAAAGAACAGATCCGTTCCAATTATGTCAATCACGTATCTATAACTTGTACTTATTCTTTCCATCAAGTTTCATCCCGATCTCTTCACTCTAAGCGTTTTCCAAGATTTCTGTTTCCTCCCTCCAACCCCCTATGTCCTGGATCCGAATTGAATTGAAAACGGAGCATCTGAGACACAAGATCCTTCTATATAGTTTCATTAAGATCCGATCACCCATTCATAAGATAAAGATACCTCAATTTCCACGTTTTCCAAGAACTCCGGTTTCCCCCTCCACCTCCCCCCAATGTCACCGGATCTGTTCGGGATTTAAAATGAGAGCTCTAAAGCACAAGATCCTTCTAGATATCAAATTTCATTAAAATCTGACCACTCATTCGTAAGTTACAAATACCTCATTGTTTCTAATTTTTCTGAATTACTACATCCCCCCCCCAACTCCACCAAAGAGAGCGGATCCGGTCTGGTTATGTCAATCACGTATCTTAGACTTGTGCTTATTCTTCCCACCTAGTTTCATCCTGATCTCTCCGCTTTAAGCGTTTTCCAAGATTTCCGGTTCCCCCGCCCCCAACGGCACTGGATCCGGTCGGGATTTAAAATAAGAGATCTGAGTTACGACGTCCTTCTAAATATGAAATTTCATTAGGATCCGATCTCTCCTTCGTAAGTTAAAAATACCTCTTTTTTTCAAATTTTTTTAATTAGCCCCCCCTCCAACTCTCCCAAAGAGAGCAGATCCATTCCGGTTATGTCAATCAAGTATCTAGGACTTGTGCTTATTTTTCCCACTAAGTTTCATCCCGATCCCTCCACTCTAAGCGTTTTCCAAGATTTTAGGTTTACCCCCCCCCCTCCCCCAACTTCCTCCAATATCACCAGATCTGGTCAGAATTTAAAATAGAGCTCTGAGACACGATATCCTTCCAAACATCAAATTTCATTAGGATCCGATCATCAGTTCGTAAGTTAAAAATACCTCATTTTTTCTAATTTTTCCAATTTAACCGTAGGCCTACAACCCTCCCCCCCCCCCAGATGGTCGAATCGGGGAAACGACAATTAATAATTTAATCTTGTCTGGTTTCTGATATACCTGCCAAATTTCATCGTCCTAGCTTACCTAGAAGTGCCTAAACTAGCAAAATCGGGACAGATAGACCGACAGACAAACAGACAGAACGACAGACAGAATTTGCGATCGCTATATGTCACTTGGTAGATGCCCAGTGCCGTAAAAAAAATAATAAAAATGAATACCAGCAACACGGATATGTTGAAGTTTTGGCATCAGCTCGCAATCAAAGCAGCAAAGAGTGTCACCGGTCAAAAATCTACTGGATTTCTTTCCGAGGTGTTCGTCTATTTTCCTTAAATTGTTGACCAGGGCAGTTTTGGATGCTTCGTCTTTCTTTAACAACATAATTTTGAATTTCTGAAAAAAAGATATATAGAAAAAATTTCCTTTGTTCAAGAAAACACATTTTTAACAAATACAAGTTAATTAATGAAGATGACATACTTCTGGATGTTTTTACACAATTTCTTAAAGGAACAATTAAACAATTAAACTCCAGCACATTTATAGAATACTGAATTAACTGATGACATGAAACAAACTTTTAATGCTTCAGTTTGTTTCGCAAAATGATTTTGAGTTTTTGAAAGAAAACATAGAATAAAATTCTTTGTCAGAATCAACAAATTTTAATATTTCCTATAATAAATTATAAAGTTATGAAACTGAGCGCACCAACACACAAAAAGAAGGGAAAGATTTTTTTCCTTTTTTAAATGAAAATACAAGAAAAGGGCCTTTTCAAATCTAGCGATTTATTTTATTTTTTTATGAAGATGCAATTTTTTTAACCTAGAAGGAGTACATTAAGGGTTATTTGATGTGAATTTATAAATATTTCGAATTACTGAAGAAAGTGAACAAACTTATTTATATGATTTAGTTTCGAAAAATGATTTTGAGTTGCTGAAAAATAAAACGTTATTAAGTGAATTAACATTTATATGAAATTATTTCAAGCACTTAAAAACAATAGACAAAATTAAAGTACAATGTGCACCTTAGACAGGATACTGGTAGCGACTTACTATAGCGAAAAGTTTTAATAAGCAAAAGTACTGTACCTAAAACTAACACCAGTTTAACATACACTAAAACCACTAAAAATAGTGGTTCTATTCTCTCTAAAAAGAGAGAATTTGGAACAAAATTACTAACAATTTTTTTTTGCTCTGGCCCAAGCAAAGGTGCGTCCTATAGACAATGCAAGATGTCATAGGTTTGAGTGTCAGCGACGGCAGTTTTACTTGTGTTAGGTTCCCATTACGTAGACACAATTTGGATTACAAATGGTTTTGATGACTCTACACTATAAAACTATTTCTGTTTACTTAACCAAACTTAAAAAATTCAGCTTCTAAATTTCACAAAAAAAATATATTAGTTGTAGCATGTAGTTTATTTTCGTACAGATATTTCTAAATAACGCAATATTTTGAATTCCTATAATGAAGTGTAATAATAAGCATCTAACCCAGTACCCATAAATTACATATAGATAAAAACATTCCTTTGAATTACAGCAAGTTACAAGCAAATACAGTTTACTAAACTTCAGAGAAATTCAAAATATTATGGATGTATTAAACGCAAAATAAAGAAGTATATCAAATGTATATAAAGAAGCTATATTAAATGACTAGGCTATATTGACCTCGTTTCAAAACTGGAGTTAGTAGTAATTTGTGTGACTTGTTTCGTCTGGACGAATCATTTATAATTTATTGTATCTGTTGTATATATGGATAAACGGCTTCATATTAAATTACATTCTATTCTAAAGCCCTGATCCATGGATCAGTTCTGAGTCATTTGCATTTCCAATGCTTAATCAAGTCCATTTGTTTACATTCCTTCAACTAAGTTAAAAATGGGTAGAACTTAACATTTCCCTCAATGATTGACTTGTAATACTCGAGTGGCATATAGTAAGCTATATATTCGATATTTTGCAACTATTCCAGTTTATCTGTTTAATTTAACCTAGAGGAAAAGTACTCGGAACTGTTCTTTGGCAAAATTTAGCTCTCAGCATGGATGGTGCGCATTGACAAGAAATTGACTAGCCTAAACTTCGAAAACCTAGGGCAAAGTTTCGACCAGGTAGCTCTTTAGAAATTGAGTCACAAATTTTGCAATTTACTCAACCAATGGCGCATGATGGTAGGTAGTATCTGCAGTGTTTTTCTTTTCTTAATAAATTTGGCAACACAGAGCTTACTTACACTGTAAACATTTTCAATTTTAGAAGCAACTTCTTTATCCTGAACAAACAAGTTATGGCCTCCGGGGACGTTCTTCATGATGTGTCTCTCAATTTTTTCATTTTCTAAAACCGCTAATCCATTGTCAATTAGAATGGGCGGATGAGTTGCTTCAAAATTAGTCCTGGAAAAGAAAATATTTAAAGCTGGTACCTCAGGAATAATGCTACGACCAATGAAAACTTGTGAAGGCATTAAACCCCTGATGCCAACAAACTGGAAAGCATGACTCCCTGTCTCATACCCTCCAAAACCGTGACTTTCTATGAAACCCGAAAATATTTTTGCTCGTCTTACCCTCTGGGGTATCCAGCTATTTTTTCAGCTTGCCGCCGAAACGGCCGAACTGGGAATTTCTTGAAATTGCTTTTGGGTGCGCCAGTCCTCCAAAATAGGTTCCAAAATTTTGGAACCTACTTTGTTCCAAAAAATTACAAATTTTCTCCAAAATTGTTCCAGTAATTTTAGCACAATCCGCGAAGTTTGCAACGTTTTACGAGTCTAGCTTATCTAGCCAACAACATTATATTTTTGGAAGCATCAGTAACTTCAGGAGTCTAAACAGGGGTAGATTCTTCAGAAATCTCAAAATTTAGTGCCTGTTGCTTCTCAACCATTTAAATCTATTGATATAAGTATTTAAAGCGGTAAATACGAAAATAGTTTTATCACTTCCATTATCGAAGTTAATCAATAATACAAGTGTTAACACGCCCTAATGCCCCTAGCTACGCACCTTACTTAATTTTCAATCTTTGCAGAGATTTTCTTTTTCTAATAATCCATACAATTTATTAATGAAAATACCCCACAATTGATTTCTTATCAAAGCCATATCTTATATAGCTTCAAAAGGAAAAAATCCAAGATTCCGTGACTTGTTTATTTTGTCATACGAATAAGTGAGTTATCTAAATGTAATAACCACGATTTTACTAGCACGGAAGATAAGATTGTTGGTGTAAATTCCCTGAAACTCGATCTAAATGGCAATTCACAAATAAGGCATGATAAAAATATATATTCTCCAACATTTCCTTTTTAATTATCAATTTATTTTTTGCGTAGAACCCGGAGAAATAATTTTAATGATCTGTAAGCATGGATATTCCACTATAGACAAAACAAAGACGAATAAATAAAGTGAATATATGATCTATGATTTCCAAAAGGGTTAAAACTTTGAGGAAACGGGACAAAATATCAGAGGCAACGCTTTAGAGATACCTGTAGTAAAGAGCCAGGTGCTGTCAATGGATTTTTTTTCCGGACACTTCGTATCGAAATGGTGTTTGCAGCTTGGAAGGGGGAATCGTTCGATTTGAAATTCAAAATTTTAGTGCCCTTTTAAAAGGCTGAAAGTAAATGGAGGGCAATTAGCCCCATCTCGAGCCAAATTTGCAATCCTGTCCCCCGTAGCCACCCCCCCCCCCATTAGTGTCGGACCAAAATTTTGAGGTAACCATTTTTGTTGCAAGTCATTGAAAGGTCCAACAAATATACCTCCAGTGATAATAAAACCCTGACAGCCCGTGGGACTAGGGTCATAAATTATGCAAATTGCGAATTATCTATAAACTGATTTAGTATCCTGAAAAATAAGGACTGAATTCATGGCCAAAAAACTTTTCTCCTGAACGGCTTGGCAGTCACAGCTTCCGTGCCAAGGGAAATCTAATATTAAACAAAAAAAAGAAAAAAGAAGATTCACCTGATTCACCTGGAAGTGAGCCTCGAAGAAGAGCCAAAACAGGTTTTTTTTTTGAACGGCTTAGAACTTCGGCTAGTTACGCCAAGAGGGACACAACATACACAAATATTTTTAGTTTGAAGATATGAGCCCCTTAAAAATAACGCCCAAAGAAGACAATAATCCCTTTTTTCTGATAGGCTTGAAACTTAAATCCTAAAATTTTTTGCGCTATGGGGACCCTAATGCAAAAGAAAAAAAAATCAAAACAAAACTTGGGACCTCTGAAAATTGTGCCTCAAATGACTGAAATACTAAAACTCAAATGATTTTATTGTCAAACGCCTTACACGATCATGCCGATCAGTGGCAGTTCTTGTCACAAAAAAAGACAGTGCACTAAACACATAAAAATAGCAGCCATAGCCATTGTCATTTATATGTTGACTCTAAATACCTTTTAGTAGGGACAGGGTACCTAAAATATGGGGCCCGAAAAAGGTCCAAAATTCTTTCTTCCTTATTAGCTTGAAACTTTCAAGGATCGTTGCTTAGGTTACAGAGACCAGAAGCTTTTGTATGAAGGGGGACAGGGTGCTCGGGCCAAAAGTTTTAATATCCCTGATTAATTTTAAAATTGCATTCATAAATCCCCAGGAGATAAAAAAATAATTTAGACCCCCCCCCAAAAAAAAAAGTGGTCAAAAAAGGGATTTAAACTTTCTTTTCTGCTCAACTTATATACAAAATACCTCGGGTCATTTGGATTCCAAAAAATATGATAGAAAAATGTTTACCCCCCTAAAAAGAGACCCATTTTCTTCCCCGAACGGATTGAAACTCGCACCCATAAATATCGTGGGCCAAGGGGAGCCCAACTCAAAAAAAGTTTGGGGGCACTGGCTTCCTATAAATCGAAGAAAAGATTTTTTTTTCAATAGACTTGAAATTTAGATTCGAAACATATTGGGCCAAAAGGACCATCTCGAACCCTTCCCCCCTTCTATACAAAGTGGCGAACGAAAATTGTTTGCCCGCTTTGATGGGACCCGCTTTCTGCATGGGGATCTCTTTAGCTCAAGAACTAAGATATAAGTTTCAAGATAATCGATAAAAACAAAGTTTTTTTTACCCTGTTTTTAGCCCAATACCCCAAAATAATTTTCTCGTGCGATTGATTCCTCTTGGTCAAAGGATTTTCATTTGTAAGTTTCAAGTTGATCAGGGACGAAGAGTTTTTTGGTTCGTTTTAGGGTCCTCTGGTCCCCTCTCTCATAGCAAAACATATGCTCATTTTGACCCAGAGAACGATCCTTGAGTATTTCGAGTCACTGGATACCCAAGATCCAATACATCCCCATTTTCCACTATAAAACTTATGTGTAAACAATTGGCAATATGCATCATATACGGCCCTTCCTCAGTGGCCTTGGGGGTCATGTCATCCCCAAAGGCATATTTATTAGACGTTTTGCCTGTACTGAGTAAAGTAGTTATCTTAAATTTCAATGTTATGTCTTAGCGGTTATGGAGGATCTGTAGACAAAAAGGAGACGAGAGGGGGGGAGGGCTTGCCCTCCAGTACCTTCCGACTCTCAAAAAGGGAATTGAAGCTTTTAATTTTTAATAAAATGATTAGAATTACTTCCCATTACTACAGGCACTCCTTCCGTACTAAGTGGCCGAAAAAAAAGGACAAATAAGTAATATACGAAAGACACCTGGCTCTTTATCTAGGCAGCACTAGAACAAAGCCTCTGATTTATCTACCAAAACAAACAGTCCATGATAAATTATACATATTTCATATGGCTATTTGGCTAAATCTGGTGCCTATTTACGTTAATACGGTCTGTAGGGAGGGAGGGAGGCTAACATTATTTAATGGGTGCCAATACCTTGAGGTCTTGGCACAGTTTAAAGTTGTGTCAGCTGGGGGTTGACAGAAATGGTAGATTATATACTAGAAACCCAAAAATGGTGCAAAAAAGTCAGGTTTATGATCTCTGTAAAAATGAGAACATTGGCCCTACCTCGTAGCAAGGAAGAAAACCAGCCAGTTTTCCCCTTGTTTTCAAGGGAACATCGAAAATAGCAGAAACAATTACTTTGCGCAATTTTTGGAAAAATCCAGAAAAAGATGAAAAAAAAAATATGGTAAAAGAAGCGTATGCCTTGAATAAGGTCATGTTCTCCCATGGATACTGACTAAAAGATCACAGAATAAGTGCGTTCGTTTGAATATCAGATTTATCGTCACCATACAAATCAGGCTCTTGATATGCCTGGCAGATTGAATAATGTGAAAAAGAAGTAACTAGAAATCGACAAGGAGAAATCCAACATACCTGAAATCTGGAGGAGGTTTCAGCATGTCCACTGTGGTGACTTTCAAGCTGATTGTTTTTAGCTCTGCAAGCAAGTACAAATCCATGAAGTATTCCTGGCAAAATAGGCACGCCCCTTTTCGTCTCCCATCGATTGTAGACGCCTGGAATTTCATAAATATTTACAATATAAGTACAGAATGTAGTTGGCAAAAATGAACAATGAGATAACAAGTTCGAATTCTTAATGAACAATTGGCTTTTTGATGATCTATAGGCTAAAAGTCTAAAGGAATATATCTGACTTTTGTCTCATTAAAAAAAAAAATAATAAAAAAAAAATAAAAAAAAAGATCATCGTTTTAAAGACTCAGTGCGTATCTCAGAATTCAATATTTCCTAAAATAAAAATTTTGAGACTAATCTTTCTGAAAGGATCCGACAGGAACATCACTATCCTACACCGTGCCTTCAGCGATTGGATGCAAAAATTTGTAATCAAATCTTGAACCCTCGAAATGTGTTTAATACCATTGTTGTCAAACACCAAATCTGAACATAAGCCGCGAGTTTGAACATGTTCAATTACAGCTTTTAACTCTACAATTTTTTAATTCCTGAGATAGTGATATATCTTTACCAAGCAACATTAGTAAATAGTGCTTTTGAGTGCTGATAAAGACCTTTGCAATCACAATGAGTAAAAATCACTTTTAGAGAAGCAATATCATTCTGCTTTCGGGTTACCCTCTATACACTCGGTTTTTTGCTAGGAAAAATCTAACGTTTTTGGGTTGGGGCATGAAAATGGGAAGACCATTTAGGGACTTGGCATCTTTCTACTGTTCAAGAATAATTGTAAGAACAATGTAACTGGATTTTAATAAAAGCTACAACAGCAATAATTAAAGGAAAAGTAAGAAACGAGATGGAGGTAATTTTAAAAGGATCTCTTGTTCCCTCCAAGCAAAATTAAGGATTATAAATCAGCTCAAAAAAAGAGAAAAAGCAACAACAAAAAAAAAACAAAAAAATAAAGTATTTATAGATATTTTTTAAAGGTTTGTACACTATTAGATTTTAAAGGTTGATACAAAATAACAGTAGTTGTTTTATCTCCAACCTGAGCTTGACTTCCTTCCTTTTACACTTCTCCCAGCTCTGATTATAGCTATTTGGATAGACTGAAAAGTTTGCTTTGTCATAACTAAAATGGTCTTTCTGTCAATGAACGTTTTGGGTAAGTTTACTATTCGCACTTTTAAAATAGCTGCGTTTTTGATCGCCGTTTTGCTTAAAATCGGTTTTTAATGGCCGGTAAATTCACCATTGTGCTTAGTTCCGTTTTTGCTCGAGTAAGACTATGAACGATGACTGGCGATCTCAAACGTCTACGGTGAAAAGTAATAGAACGTCAAATTTTGATTAGAAGGACGTTGGAAGTTCACCTTGTATAGAATTTAGACAATAAAATGGACAAGCATGAGCTAGAAGTCTCACACTATGAAATGGCTACTTTCAAGTAAAAGGTGAAGGTTTGAAGATACTTTTCAGCATGAAAAGTATTAGGTTCAAGACAAAAAATAAGATTGGCTCTTGACTTTTAGGGAGAGCTAAGGGCAACTTGTTGATTAGCCTATAGGCTAATTTTAAATTAGCCTATTGTGTAAAATAACTAAAGTTTTCTGCTCAAAAACGAAAATAGAAAATTGCATAATTAGCCAAATAAAAGATTCAGTATTCTAAGGTATTGAATTTGCAAACAATTAAATTTGTATGGACTAGTTTAAATTTGCCTTATTATAAATATCCCCATCAATTTTAGGGTTTTAGTATCTGAGCTAACATAGATTAAACTTGGTTTTATCACTTGTTGGAATATTATTCCTGGCCTTCAGCTGAATTATTAAGGTATTAATTTAGACTAGGCTGGTTTGAATGCTAGATGATGGCCTTTTTGATATCTTGGAAAGTAGCTGAGCTTACTGATTGAAATTTTAGATTTAAATCTAAAGTTCAACATTGGCATCAATTAAGGGGGCACACCTCCTCCTCCTCCTTGAACTTCGAAAAAAACCTTTTAGGGAATGTTTTTTATGAATAATACTTTTTTTGGTATTTCTCTTAAAAAAAAACAATTCTAGCCCCCCCCCCTGTTGACTGCAATTTAAAAAAGCCACGCTACTTTAGCTGTCCATGCTTAATTCCTGTTTTTATTGAAGAACTCCGAAGGGCCCCATAAACGTCCACCTTGCAGTAAAAACGAAAATTAAGCACTTGAACGTCCTACGTTGTCAGTTCAACTGCTTCACTGAACGGTGATCAAAAACACAGCTAATGTCTTTTCTTTTCGTACAATCTACGAAATACATTATTTCTAAATTTCAAGGACGAGAATACCAGTTTGTTTCTGTGAAATAACACCAGCAAGTAAACCATTTTTATCTCTTTTATGAACAGTAATAAAAATAAACTATTATCTATTTGTGGTTTAATCATTTACGGTTTCCCAAGTGGAACAGGTGGATTTTGTCATGTCAAGATAAGCGTTGTGACTTTGAGGCCGACCTGTATCTGCGTTAACTTATCATACATCTCGTCATGCCGAAAATACAAAGGCGTATTTCACACTGTTTCCTAAACTAATAAGAATAATTGAAACATCCATTAAGTTAAACTTCACAACTGGTTCCGTTTGCAAAAGTATATCAAAATCGTATAAAGCAGGGGAGATACGCCATGACTGGAACACAATTATTTTAGTCTTTGAAACTCAATGAGCCCCTCATGTAAGCGTATGAACAGCATATGGATAGAAAGATACGGACATTCAAAGACAAGTAGACGTATTATATGCACATAATCAGAGAATAAAATGGACTCGAAAATTCAAGCATAAAATCATTAAACAGCTCTTTTCTCTGATATAGGACTTAATTAAAATGAGAATTACTCATAAATAATTTTAACATACAATCATTACATGGCACTATTCCCCCGAGGCTCCTATATATATATATATATATATATATATATATATATATATATATATATATATATATATATATATACATATATATATATATATATATATATATATATATATATATATATATATATATATATATATATATATATATATGTATATATATATATATAATTCCCATTTTCCTTATATCCTTCTTTGTGACATCCTCCCACTCTAACCATGGATGACCTACTTTCCGTTTAGCCCTATACGGTTGGCCGAAAAGGATAATCTTTGGCAATATGTACAAGAATTATTTTACTGATATATCATATGAAAATAAGAGGAATTTAACGAAAGTGGAGAGAGCATTAAAATATGAATTAAGGAGGCGTGAAGTCGATGCCATGGATAAAATTGCCAAAGATCTGGAGGATGCAATCAGACGGCATTATCGTAAAATATTGTACTAACATGTTACTAAATTAAGAGGGAAGAGTCAGTCTGGATTTGTCCCAATTAAAGATAGGAACTAGGTCAAAATTGCTGATAAAGAAAGAGTCAAAGTGATGGGGAGGAACATTTCAAGAATGTGCTAAAACGTGGTAAAGTTACATGAAAAGATATAGAAAAGAATGAAAAAGTTAGCGACAGTTTGGATGTGAAGGAAGATTTATTTTGTGATGAACTTCCATGTGCTGACAGTATGTTAAATGATTTTTTTTTAATATGGTGGCTGTGAGGTTGCATTTTACCCTGATTTACATCGATCATTTTGATTGACTAAGTTTTAAGGAGCACAGCAAAGGTGATGGGAGAACACAGAATCAAATGGGGAAGCGAAACTCTCTTGGACTTTAATATTTAAGCATCCTAGATGAATATGTTAGCAAAATGAATGATTTTTTAAAGGTTTTGTGAGTTCAGATGCAAGAATAGGTTGGAAAATTAATGCTAAGAAGACTAAGTCGCTATGACTAATTGAAGTGAATGTGTGAAACGTGATGTTGGATAACGAGAAGATCGATCAAGTGGACAGCTTAATATACCTAGGTAATATTATTATTAAAGATGGTGGATGAAGTAAAGATGTTAAAAGGTCCAGGTTTTTTTTACAGCTTAAAAAAAAAGTTTGGATGAGTAAGAAGGTAAGTCTGCGAAACCAAATTAGAATAGTGAAAGCTACAGTGACGACAGTGGTCAAGTATGGCTCTGAAGCGTTGGGGCTCCGAAATCAGAGGAAGATTTGCTAAGATGTTTTCCAGAGAAATTGTCTATGGACTGTTTTGGGTACCCGATTGACCGACCGTATCTCAAATAGTAAGCTTCACAAAAAATGTGGTTTAATCCCGCTCTCTAGGGCTATAATGACAGGATGGCTACGGGACATCCTGCGGATTAAGGATCACAGATTGCCGAAGATTGTCCTCGTCGGCCAACCGTCTAGGGCCGAACGAAAAGCATGTCTTCCCCGAACGGGGCGGAGGATACCATAAGGAAAGATTTAAGGGAAATAGAAACTTCTTGGGAAGGGTAAAAAGGAAGTTTTTGAATAGACTGGGGTGGCAAAGGAGCGTGCATAGATGTGTTGGCCTCAAGCAGCTTGGTGCTGTAGTGAGTTGTAAGTAGTACTTTCACAGATGGTTCTACTCTTCATTCATATAGAATATCTTATCTAATAACACAATAACCGTAAGTAGCACATTTATAGCCTCCAAAAAAGTTCCTCTTAAAGACATCTATTTGGTCGTTTTGACATTCAGTAAAAATCGCAATTGATATTACAAGGAATCAACGGTTGGGAATCATTGGGGTATGGATTCACATTTGAAGTTGCCAAAATCGAAAATCGTACGGGAAACAAATACAAGCCAAACAAGTAGAATCAGTACCGAAATCAGAGAAAAATGTTAATGTCAGTACCAAACCCTCTCTAGTATGAGCTAGTTATATGAAAAAATGAACCAACATATAGTTGGTATTTACTACGCGCGGGTTGGTGCTATCGTCTGTATTAGAAATACTTAGAAAACATGTTTTTGGCCTGCTACTCACGGTGAAAGTTCGGTTTTATTAGCAAACACTTACTAAAATTTATAACCCATTATTCGCACCTCGTGTATTTTTTCCATCGTTCCATTTTTTCCGTGTGCATTTTTTTCGGTTTTGTAAAGATTTTTGGAACCCCCTTATGGTTCAGAAACAGGTACATGTATGATATACCCCTGACCACTCAAGTTGTCCATTCATTGACGCTTTGTAGAACCGATTTTTTTCGTTGGTATCTTTCAGCTTAGCGTGGGACAAGACAAAGAGAAGTGACAGAATAGATGGAAAATATATAATTTGATCTATATATTTGCACATTAGGGGGGTGAGGGTGACGGTAAAGATTGGGACAGCGGGGAGTTAGAAAACAATTCCTACTACATAATATGCAGAATAATTGTACCTAACCCATTAGGCATGCAAGCCCGCTATATTTTATCCTTGCCCCCATCCCCCTAATATGCAAATACATAGCCCAAATTTGATTCAGAAAACAATTCTTACTGCATAATATGCAGAATAATTGTGCCTAACACATTAGGCATGCAGACCCGCTATACTTTACCCTCGCCCCCCATCCCCCTAAAATGCAAATATATAGCCCAAATTTTCTTCTGAAGTATTATATTTGTATCATACTTGCGTATTTTTCATTAAAACTGAGCGTCAGAGAAACAGGTTCTACTTAGATGAAGAATATTAGGTCGGGGTATATCATACAAGTATCACGAAACAAATATATTTTCCGAAAAGATGAAACACTTGATATCACTATAAAAATGTATCAACAAAACGCTCAATTTCTTAGGCAATCTAGAGAAAACTGAATTGATTTTCCTCTTAACTGTTACGGTTGATGGATAAGTAGTTTCGTCACCACAGCCTTAATAAAACCAAGGTATTTATTGTGAATGTTTCTTTAGCTATATATTATCTGTTTGAGACCTATTATGAACATCATGAGCTATTTATTATCGTTCTGATTCTCAGAAGTGATATAGTGTAGTTGTCAGTCTTCTTTTCGTTTATCTCCTATATTCCTGTGTATATATTTCATATTCGTAAAAAGGACATTAATAAATTGTTATTATTATTATATACTGGTACACAGTGTGCTTTTCAAATATTTGTCCTTAATAAATCTTTTAACAAAGAATTGTTAACATAAACAGTGATAACCATTTGAACTTTGAGGTAAAGTTATGAAAACCTTATTATTGCTTATAGGTATGGAAAAAGTTCCAAAGCTGCCAGTAGCAGAATTTGACAGAATTCCAAAGCTGCTGACACTTAAGCAGCACAGCCTATGTTTTGAAATGTTTTCTTTGAGCAAAAAGTATTTTTATATGTAAAAATGATATTTTCAGAAAAATCCGCCAACAAAATTGAAAACTGCCAAGTAGCATTGCTACTTGGCTAACCCACTTTTGGCACGACGGATTGCTTATTGGTTTTAAGCATGGCGATATGTTTCGTACAGTTTAATAAAAAAAAACACGTATTTTTTTTATGAAACATCGGGCTAATTAACTGTAACTATTAAACTATTAAATAACCTGATTCTTCATAGCTCGACCAAACCAAGGAATTATGAAGAATTAAAAGCACACTAATTCAGCATAATTCCTTGGGTCACACCCAAGTTACACCTGCGTACAAAGAGCGGTAAGAAAATCACCCTGCCCATTGCCGCTTATGCCAATAGTCAAGAATGACGTTAATTTTGTGTTTATATAATGTAAAATGTTTTTCTCCATTAATCCTTTAAGAGTTCCAAAGCTTCTTTGTACTTTAGGTGTTGTCATCTGTATATTTACCTATTAGTCATGTCGGAGATTTGCAAAGAAACACAATAGCCACACCTTAGTCAAGCTATGACGATAGAGAAGTTGGCTTAAAATTTGCATTGTACTATGAAATACATTAATTCTGCTTTGAGAAAATTAGAGATTAAAAGAAAATAATGATAAAGTTTAACGGTTACAAGGCTCAGAAAACATTAACAGAGCAATGAGAAAATGCTTCAGGGATATACTGATCACATCCCACGAACAAGCCATAAATTGAAGTACACGCACATTTGAGGATCCTGTCAAAATTTGAAATATATAGCCTAATATGGCCACTTGGTTTTCAACCCTTCCCTCCCCCATCGAGGATTGAACCTACGTGCTACGTATCATTCATAGGGGTATAAGTCCCACTAGAACTGCCAGACGGAGACAGTATTGACTTAGATGAAATTTACATACAGTTACAGGAGCATCCCAGAATCCCAGGTAGAGTATTTTTACTGTATTTTTGTGTTTTTATGGGGGGACTTGATACCTTTATTGGTACAATTTGGCATACTTAGTATCCTAGCTTGGAGAACTTGGTACAGGGAATGAAAATAGCAACTTTAACCTAGTGAAAACCAACATGGTATTTGATAATAAAATTACCCATAAATTAATATAATATTCACAAGATGGCAAGATGGCCAATCATATTGATTTTGCTATTATAAATCAAAGACTGGCAGGATCAATATGACGCTAGGATATTCAGGAGTGTCATTATCGATGTTAAAGGTAAAGCTTAGCACCTAGTAGTGCCTAGAGTTAAGTTAATGAAGAACATTTAGGAGGGGTGACTATCTTCTGGAAAGTTGTGACATCGATAGACTCCAGGATGAGAATTGAGAGGAACTTTCTAAGAACAGTTGGGATACGAAACTGGAAAGTTCATAGAAGCGTGCGTAGCTAAGTTGGTCTCTAATACCTTGGTACGACAGCGAGTTGTTAGTAGTAGTAATAACATATTATTTCGTAAGGATCGAAGAAAAACTGTTTGATCCATTCCCAGCACACAATTCAAAGTCTCCTTCAGCCCCCCGCCCTGACACAAATGCAATAAGAGATTTCAAACCGATCTCCTGGTCATGAGCCAAACCGAGTAAACTTACAAGACCTATAATTTTGAAATATTCATTTACGAAGAGAAAATCCTCCCCTCCCTGTTCTTTTTATTAAATCCTTAATCTATCTACATGCGTCAAATTGTCTAATATAACCTTTTTTTCACAAATCCGACTTCTACTTTAATAGGAATGCGTTCTCAATATTTTTTCACCGAAAGAAAAATAGAATCCAACATCGTGATTGAACCCATCACCCTGATCTTGGGAACTCTGATGGTCCACCATTCGAGCTAGCCAGGCGTTTTGTTTAGTTTTACACCTTACATATAAACTGATTTCCTAGAAACTTCTTTTTTCTAGAGCTAAACACGCTCGCCTAGTATATACAGTAAGGCATCACATGGATTTTCTAATAGGGAGGATGGTCCTGTGCTTCAACAATCGTAACTTTTTACGCCTATTTTAGCATATTTCTTTTTCCAATGTGTGGATCTTCTAAATTTGCCACCTTTTACTTTTGAGTTTATATGCCCTTATAGTACAGTCATTCTAAATTAGTTTTAGAGTTTACCTCAAACTAATTCCGACAGTTTTGATTTTGGTATCATTCGAACCGAAAAAAAAATTTCTACAACATATAAGAAATCGGCCAAATTGATCAAGGTGATAATGATCAAGGAGAATCAACTTTTCTTCTAAGATAATGACTTTAACGTTGGATATTACACGAAGTCGGATCCACACAGAGAAAATTTACACTTCCTTTGGCGAAATTCCAGGAAAAAGTCGTTTCCTAGGATATGGCATATTTTGCCGCCCCCCCTACCCCCCACGCACACCAAATCAAATAAATGATTTTGTAAACATATCAAAGTTGTCCGGCATCTGTAATGTTCTTCAATGGTCTTGGTGAGAAATTATTCAATAGATGCGGTGATGCGAAAGAACAAGCTGACCCATTTTGGCAACATTTGAGTTTGAAAGAATGGGTAAGCAGTACGCTTGCTGATCAGTTTTGGCTTCTAGTTAACTTTTCAGTAAACATTGAAGATCCAAGGTAGGTTTTGCCAAGCTGAAATCGGAGGATAGCTAAATAATGAAAGGACGTCCTTTCTTCCTATCCTGCGTCGCTTCCTGATGATTCTGGCACGTTCCGAAAGCCAAATAAACCAGATCTAGCAAAAGCTATTAAGCAACTTTTAGAAATTGATACTATCGGGGAAAACTTAGTCTGACTTGCACCTACGTCTTAGACGGAACGCTTTGCTCCACAGGATTCCCTGAGTGAAAAAAGAAATACATTCGGAGATCATAGACTGACAATGGAACTGCGTTTAGGCCAAATATCCAGTCGCCATCATTTTCTTTGATGGCTACGACATCGCTGCTTCGACAAAAGATATTACTCATCTTAAGCGAAACCATGCCACTGGACGGTAAATACCGTTTAGTCCATATATGAGACTTACCACCAAAAAAAGAGGGACTTCTTTCGTGCAAAAAGAATAAAGCCCTTTCCGACAATGTACTCTCTGATGCTGACTTACTTATTTTGGTGACAGCAGTTGAGCGTTCAAAGACTTGGGACACTAGCTATCAGTGACGATACCGACTGGTTGGTGTTGTTACTTTACCACTGTATTTCTGGGCACCACATGGTCTACCTGCACAGTAAGCCTATGGCAACCACTTCAGGTGCAACTTGGGACATCAAAGCCATTTTTAAGAAGCTTGAGACTAAAAGCCGCAAACTGCTTCCGTTTTGCTCACGCACTTCATGGCTGCAAGACATCTTCTCGTCTACACGGACTTGGCAAAGGGATTGCGCTAAGACGGCTGAGAGACAACGAACAACTAAGGAGAAATGCTTCAACGTTGTCTCGAACTGATACTTCGAAAGAAGAGATTACCGACACCGAGTCTTTCAGGAGAAAGTAGCAACGTCAAAAATTGTCGTCTACCCCCAAGCCCTACCTCCTACTTCAGCAGTAGCAAAATTTTACTGTTTCTGAGCCTATCTTAATGTAAAGATTGGATTGGGCTTCAGGGCCCTGCCCTTGATTTGAGAATTGGATATGAAGACTCCAGAAGGGTAAGCTGTACCCTATCCTCGCAGATCTTCAAGCGGCACCATAGAAAACCATCACCGTCGTGCAGTGAGGTTGTAAGGGATCCTATGATAGTGACCGGTGCTGATGTCATCTAAATGGCATCGAATGCGACATTGCTTGCAAATCTTGCAAAGGAACTAGTTGCTCTAACGTTCAGGTCTAAATCGAAGATGAAGACATACGATTAATTAAATAAATGTGATGAGTCCCCAAGCCTTTTGCAACTTTAAATTATCAGTAATTTCTTGTTCAAATTAAAATCAATATTTAGCTAGTTGGTGAGAAGTTGTTTATTGGATTCGAAAAGTTTTGGGTGGTCACGTTTAGGATGGAGGGGGGTTGTAAATTGACAAGGACACGACTTCTTTTCTGCATTTCAGCAGTTTATTCTTTTTCGGTATGAATTTGACTTCGCGTAATGTTGTTCTCACACCTACATCAACGCTCGATTTATGGGCGGAAGGGGGGGGGGCTTAACGTGAGTGTTCAGAACAAAACCAAAGTGCATATTCGTGATCTATGTACCAGATTAACCTATTACCGACTTTCTATACGTGCAAATTAAGTTGTTTTTAAAAAGTCATCCTTTTAGAAGAAAAGATGAGAAATAATTAATTTCACCTCGTCCGATTTTAACCGATTTTTTATATGTTATAGACAATTTTTTCTGGTTCGAATGGTACCAAAATCAAAACCATTACAATCATTTTGAGATTGAGCCTTAGATTGACTGTACTATTAATTTAGCCGCTCATGATCCATTTTTTCACTTTGATTTAGCCTGAACAAGATCAATAAAGAAATGGGTAACTTTCGAGGAATTGGAACAATGCAATCCGGTAAATTTGAATTGGCTGCTGTATAAAGATAACACATAATTGCTTCAAACTAGAAGTTTTAAAACTTCCTGCCGTTCGTTAAACACCAGTTTCATTCGTGTCAGCATTTACTAAGTTCCCAAATCATGTATTTTCATAAAACATATCATTCCAAAGTGTCAATTGGCAACAATAAAGATACGTGCTTATGCATGAAGAGACTGAAATTACCAAACAATAGCAGGCATTGAATTAGGCTGATGATAACTCAGAAGAAAGTATACAATAACATAAGAAAATTGAAGAAAAGCATCTTATAAAGTATAGAACAAGGTTGTTAAAGTACCCGAAAAAAGTGGTTGTAATCCCCCCCCCCCAAATGGCATTGATTGGTCATCGGTGCTGGCGGCCTATATCCACCTTTGCCCGAAAAAAGGCTAGTGAATAAAACGGTGAAATAAAAGATTCGATGATCATTGTAGCCAAATTTCGTCAGACACAATTGTGTTGCAGGGCAACTTTCATGGTTTCTTATCGGTGATCAGCAGTTTCTCACTCGGTAACCAGAATTTTTTTCCGTATTGGGACCAGAAACAGAAAATAAAAGTTCTTCTGAAGTTTTTGAAATTTCAAGTAATTTCAAAAAAAAAAGAGATCATTTTTTAGTTTCAGAGAAGCACAGACAAGAAGAAAGAAGAAACTGCCCTAACTCCAAAACCTGATGTCAGATTCATGCAGCACTACAAAAATAATTTTTGTGACATGAGGTTGAAAATTGTGTTTTTCCTTCTAGGTACCTGGGAAATAATTCTGGAACGACAAATCCGGATATACCAAACCTCCTTTTAATTCTTTTTTTATCCAATTTTGGATTTTAATCGAATATCCTGAAATTTTGTATGTATGTAATTCTTGTGCTCAGAAACAGACTGAAACCAGTCAAGGAGTAATATAAGTCGCAGCTAAAGGAATGAGGGGGAGGGGTTTCAAAGTCTTGTCATACCAGAAGGGTTTATCATCTCTCAAATAAGCTTGATAGCAAGTAAAAGCGAGTTTTTGAATGAAAAGAGGTCCTTAAATTCTTATCATTGGGCATTAATAGAAAAGGTTGTCAGTCCTCAAGTAAACTTTATAAAAAGTAAAGAGCAAGTGTCCTTTTTACGCGTTAGATTATGTATAAATCTCTAGTAATATCTAGGTCAAATCCAGAAACAAGTCTGTATTTCCGGAAACTATCCAGCCTTTACTAGGAGGGAGTGGGTACTAAAACCATCTCACAAGGATATACACAAGAACAGAAGGTTAGATTTACACCAACGTTCATGTAAAGTAAGAGGTAATGTCCTAGTTATGCTTCTCAGGCATACACACGACCTTTATAAGGGAGAGATCTCTAATTCTTGTCATCCTGATATCTAAGTGAAGGAGTTTCGTATCTCTATAAAATTTGGTGGGGTTTAAGAGTAAGGGCCCAGACTTTGTTTTTGGCAGTATGCACCCTATCCAGCCTATGAATGATAGAGTATGTAAATTATTGTGATTAGAATATTTACCAGACATGATTGTCAGATCCTAAATAAACTTGGGACGGATCCCTAGTCCTTATCATCAGGACAGCTAGAAAAGGGGTTGTCGGATCCTAACAAGACTGTGTGAAAAGTATGATTAAGTGTTCCGGTTGTGTTTTTGGGGGGTCTGTACCCAATCCAACGTAAGTGGGGGGATCGTGTACGTGAATAAAGATATTTGCCAGAAGTGGTTGTCAGGTCTTAGCAAAGCTTGGTAGGACGTAAAAGTTTAAAAGGTGAGCTGATCTTCTAGGCTCTTGGGCATTGGATTCCAATATGATATTTGCAAGGAAGGGACCCCCAAATTCTCAATAAATCAGCGAAGCTTTGTTAAAACTTAGATTCAGTGTACTAGCTGTGATTGGGGGGGGGGCCTTTTCGATTTGACCTCTGGGGAAGGGGGTCTCTAAATCTTTGTCATCACAGCTTCTACCGAAACCGAATTCTCAATTTTAAACAAACTTAATGGGAAGGGAGACTAAGTGTCTTAGTTCCGTCTTTTGGGAATTCATGCCTGAACCAATCTACGTGGGGCAAAGGGTGTCTAAATATTTCTTGATTTAAGGATATTTACAAGAGCGGACACTCGGGTCTTAGCAAAAGATGGTGGGAGGTAAGAGCTAATGTCTTAATTATGTCTTTTGGATATGAGGACTCGATCCAGCTTTAATTATATTATCAAAATACGCTAGTATTCAAAGTCTTTGAGGGTGAGAAAGAGAGGGAAGGAATTGCTAAATACATTGCAACAGAAGACAAACAACCAGTCTCAGTCTCAGTAAAACTTTACCAGAAGTAATAGTTGATGGGCTACTCCTGTCTCTTTGAGGTCGTCAGATTCTAAAAAAGGATGTGGGGAGTAAGAGTCTCAGACTCTTGGATTAACCCAAATCCGATGGAGATAATTAAATTCTTGTCATAAGCATATTTATCAGAAGGTGAATTTAAGCCCCAGCTAAACCTGGCAGGAACTAAGAGCTAGGCACATAATTGTGTCTATTTATGGTATACGCATGATCTAGCCCCTATGAGAGGTTGCGCGGGGGTATCAAAATCTTGTTTTATTAGCATAATTACTAGATAGGCTGGCAAAAGTCATTAAAGACAAATGGTTAACAGCTGTGGTATCAGTAGTTCAAGCTCGATCATACCTCTGTGGGGGAAGGGCTACATTCTATTATCATCAACATCCATCAAAACGACTTTAAGGACTTTAAGCATATTTATCAGCGATAAACATTCAGGGATTCTGTTATGCCTTTACAAGATTCTCGAGTCTAATACAATCGATATTGCCACTTCTGTCACAGCTAAACAGCTGTGATCCATGGGTTTTAGTTGCTGCAATATGTCACAGGGTCTTGGCATCATAAGTCCACTTGTTTTTTTTTTTTTTTTTTTTTTTTTTTTTTTTTTTTTTTTTTTTTTTTTTTATTTCAGTGAGCTTCAAGACGGTAAATGTGACTGGAGCAGCTCCAATTCTATAACCAAGTACAGAAATATTAGAAAATGTAAACAAATGAGCTTCCACCCCAGTCTACTATATAGCTTTTGAAGTATGTCAGATAAATAGGCTTCATTTTTAATAAGTTGGCATTTCAATTAAAATAAAAAGTGACTGCTTTTACCCAGGAGTCTCTTTGGCCGAATCTTGGGGGAAGGGGCTGTGTCAAGATACACCCCAAACAATTTGGAGACAAAAAGAAAATCATTGGCAACTAAGATTGAAAGTTACTCTGGAATAAACCATTTGCGTTCCTTCTTTTGGTTAATTTAATATTTGCATTTTTAATTCGCCTTGTAAAATCCATTCTCTTTGTGCACGTAATTTACACAAGCTGACATTAAGCAATCGTGTTTAAACTTTGACTTTTTAGTTTTTTAAGTACAAATAAATACACAAATCAAGAATAAAACAAATCCAAATTAAAAAAAAAGACCTACTTTAATAATAAGTTCAATCTCACGAACATCTTCAGTTCCGTTTGCATTTTCTTCCGACATTCTTTATGCGTCTCTTGCGCTCGAAGGTCCTACGAGAAAAGTCAACTGATAAGCAACTATGTAACAAGAGGACAAATCTTATCTGCATAAACAATAACTTTTCGAAGTTTCTTATTCTACCCAAAATGCAGATTTTTGTAGATTTTTAATTAGACAAGAGGGCATTTTGATAAGCTCTGTAGAACAAAAGGCTCATGAATGCGGATTATGAAGAAAATATGACACAGTTTTAGAGTTGAATATACATTTATAAAATAAGTACACTTAAGAAGGCTGTACCTTACAGCTGTGCCAAGGAATAACAAACACAAATAGCATTGCTTGCTTTTTTCCTCATCTTGACCAAGTTCATAAAAAAAAAACAAGAATACAATTTGTTTGCTGGTTTTGATCTTAATGCATCAATTAGTCAGTGGAAAACTATTCTGTAATTTTTTTCTTTTTTTAGGGGGAGGGGTTGTATATACATGTTTTCCAGTACATTTTAGAATCGTCGAATTAGCCTCTAAAGAAATATTTCTAACATTTCTAAAATAAGAATACGATTTCTAAATTCTAAAATTACAATACTATAGAAGGTTCTACCTTGAAGCTCTCCGCAAAAAAAAAATAATAAATGCCCGTATCATTTCTTGCTCGTTTCCTGTTCAAAAATTAATTTTTGATAGTTGCTAGTTTTGATCTTAATTGATCAATCAACCACTGAAAACCTGCTCCATAATTCTCTTGATTTGTGTTTGGGATTGAGTTTGTATATGTTCTCAAGTGAATTTTAAAATGGTCAAACTAACTTCTAAAAGGAATATTTTAGACAGATGTAAAATAAGTTTTTGCCGTTTCTGAAACGAAATTTTCACTGCAAGGGAATTTTCTTGTGTCTGTAAAAAAAATAATTCAGAATCAATCATTTACTTTGACACTAAAACCTACAAAACATAAAAGTGGGCTTGCTTTAACTAGTATCAGTTAGACTTTAATACTAAAAATACCCAGCTGCATCGACTGATACAAGAGCAGTCTTTAAATTTATTTAGTTCAAAATGAAAGGAATATTTATTAAAAAGACAATTGCGCAACATTTTTCTTTATATACTTTCTATTTTAAATCAAAGCAAATCGAATTATAGCAAATTTGAATTATAATCAAGTAGTTGTGGGCATCAAGCCACGGCTAATTGTAGAAAAAGCCAAGACAGATAGTTCGAGTGAGTGAGAGGCAAATATGGCATAAGCCCTTCTTAGAATTGTATAAAAATGATATCAGTTCAATTGTTGATAGATAAGTCTATCTACCATCCGTCCATGCGTCATTCCTAGGGCAGAACTAAGGTAGTCATAGAACTAAGGGATCAAAGATTGGATTGATTTTACATTGAGTAATGGTTCCCTGTGAACTCCTGGATCTTTGAACTACACAATGTCTTAACATCATGTTCTGTTGCTTTGATTGATTTAAATCTTGCTCCTGTTAAAAGTTCCTCAGGTTAAGAAATAACCATCTCATAGTCCATAAGACCATAAGACTAGTAGGGTACAGTTGTTCCTGTGTCATTTAAGTGTTACACTTGTTCCTGGATTGAAAATTGTCTGATTTTTTTGTTTGCATATTTTCATACAAACCTGAGAGACGGGGAGAATCTACAACTCCCTAAAATGTTCTTTGAGCTTAATAATCAATAATATTATAGCCTATAAGGCTATAAGATTTATGGAGTAACAGTTTTTTCTTGTCATTTAAGTGTTAAATTTGCACCTGGAATCAAAAAATTCAGCACTTTTTACATATTTTCTTGTGTACCAGAGGGAGAGGGTCTAAAACTCCTTTCCATTGTGGGTGTCCTTGCAGACACGTAAAGAGAGTATCCTAATAAAAATCTAGAATATCATCCTTGTAGAAAACTTGAAACTTTGGAACTAAAAAAGACTTTTCAATTTCAATCCCCTTCCCAAAATAAAAAACAAACAATCCATAACTCCTCCATCCCCCCAAGATTTGCCTCTGTGCACCAATTTTTGGACAACAAGTGATGCTTTTTGGACAACGAATATTATTGCAATAGCTGTTTTCTATTACTCCCCAAATCAAAATATTGAGTCAAAACGTAATTTTATCCAGCAATTACAGGCAAGTGCTGATTTTGTTATTTCTAAGTACCCCAATGCTGGCCTTTTTTTAGTTGGCGATGCCAACGACCTTAAAATGGATTCTTTTCTACAAAACCTTGATGAGAAAACAGCCACATTTCATAAAAAGCTGATTGATACATATCAAATTTGTTTCCCAGAAAAAAGGTTTAAAAGGTGCTCAAGTGATAAACCCTTTATTAATCAAACAATAAAAACACTAGTTAGAACCAAATTGAAGCTGTTTAAAAATGGTAAACTCGATAAAGCCAATATACTAAGAAAATCAATCAAAAGAGAAATTCGTAAATTGGCACGATCCTACTACAAAATTAAGATCGAAGAAATGTTCACTAATAAGCCAAAAAACTGGTATTCCGAGGTTAAAAAGCTATGTGGCAGGATTCCTTCCAGCATTGCCATGTCAATTATCAACAGGAGCCCCATCCCCCTTTTCCCCAACTGTTTCCCTGTCTGAGATTGAAAAAAGAATTGATAAACTAAGAAAGACAAGTGTTTGTCCTTTGGATATCCCGCTTCCTCTTATTAGAGCCTTTGGTGACTTCCTGTCTAAGCCCTTGTCTGTCCTGTTTAACGAAATTACTAAGTCTGGCAAATTCCAACAATTTGGAAACAGGGTTTCATTAACCCTTTGAAAAAAAAAACGGAAAGCCTGGCTTTGAAGGCGTTAGACCTATTACGCTTACTCCTATTTTTTCAAAATGTATGAAGGATTCCTTGCAGATTTGCTAAAGGAAAAAACCCTACCTCTTACTGACCTCCCACTACCTCGTTTCTCTTATTGACCACATCGGGAAAATCCTTGAAAAGCCTAATTCCTGACTAAACTTGATTTCCATTGACCTTCAGAAAGCCTTTGACCTTGTTAACCACAATATTTTAATTGAGAAACTAGAAAGCGAGTTCAATATCGATCCCTTACTGGTAAAATTGGTTGCCCCCTTTTTAACAAATAGATCGCAGGTGGTTAAATACCAGAACCATAACTCGAATTCTCTCCCTATAAACAATGGCATACCCCAAGGAACTCTCCTAGACCCCCTCCTTTTTTCAGTCATGATTAACAGCCTCACGAAGGAAATTCCTCACCGTTGGAAATTTATTGATGACCTAACGATTGTTGAAAGTTGCTTCAGAAATTTAATAAGCGACCCTATGAGTATCCACAATGAAATTGGAAGTGAGGCTTTGGACCTAGATATGACAGTAAACCCCTCTAAGTCCATGATAATGCCAATTTGTTTCCTCAAATCCTCGCCGTGTTTTCTTAATCCTATCCCTCCTGAAATTTATGCATCCTTGGTTAAATTACTTGGAGTCACAATTTCTTCAAATTTAAAGTGGGATATCCACGTTAAAGATATCATCCATAAAGCTAATGCGTCTATCGCCCTCCTTAAGCTCCTAAATAAATATAGCGTCCCCCCTTCTCACTCCTTAAGGTTGTACACGTCTTTTGTCCGCCTGCATCTTGAATATGCTTGTCCAGTTTGGCACCCTGGCATCTCCTGTGAAGAATCAGACAAAATTGAGTCAATCCAAAAAAGGGCCTTGCAAATAATTTTCAAAGAAGGCAAGGTGCCTTACTCTCTGCTCCTAAAAAAAGCTAGTTTGGAAACCCTTGAGCAAAGGAGGTTGTTGTTGTGCCTCCCTTTTTCAAAAAATGCAATAACAAACTCTTGGATGGCAAGTATTTTCCCCAAACGTCACTCACCATCCAGATTACGACAGCCTTGAGCTGTTTCTGAGCCTATCCCAGTTTTGTCCCCCATTCGCTGCATTACTTCCAGATATGAAAAAACCTTTGTCCCCTTCATCACAGAACAAAAATAAATAAAATAGCAAATTAGTTTCTCCCCCCCCCCTTTTTTTCATGTGAGGTGCTTTAGGTTGTTGCACTAATTTGCTTGTCCCCCGCTGTTTTGGTTAAGCTTCCCTTTTAATCATATGTGTGTTTTATGCTTTGTTCTTTTTTTGTGGGTTTTTGGACTTTTTTTAGTTTCCCTTTTAATTTGTAGATATATATGTTTATTTCTTGTTCTTTTCTGTATTATTAGATTTTTTTGTCCCCTTCCCTTTTTTCTGACTTGTATTTGTTCAAGTTTAGTTTGACAGATTTTTTTTTATACTCATAATTTGATTATTCATCATTATTAGTGTTTTTTGCTTTGTTAGTCGACTCCGAAGTCCGAATTTGGCCCTTTGAGGGCTTGTGATAGTGATCTTTTTGAAATAAATATCTTATCTGTTATCTCTCCATGCTTTGAGGTTTAACAATGTCCATGACTAAAAACAATGGGTATTTTCTATCTTATCTAAAGCTCTTAAACCTAAATAGCTGTGTAAATAACAAATGAAAAGTTTGGATCTTTCAATGGGAAACAAAATAACTTGTAGATTTTAATAAAATCTGATTCCAGCATCCAGCTGGTTCAGTATATCTGCAAAATTGGCATTAAAGTCTTTGATTGCTGTAAAGATTTTTCTACAAACATGGAACTTTCCCCTATTTGACGAAAATGGAGACAACTGTTAAAGATAAAGCTGGTATCTTCAACACATTTCATAAACATGGTAACACAGTTATAGATATGTGTCTATTCACAATGACATATTGAAAAGTAGCCTTGTAGCTAAAAGTTCAAAATCAGTAAAAAATAAAAAATCTGGACACAAGCAGAGAATGGATAAGAGATGGAGACTGATGGCAGAATCTGCAAGGGGATTGAAGGATATTTCCAGATATTTTGGTAAAATATCTGAAAATACCAGGAAATCAAAAGGTAAGTTTTGACTAAAAATAATCCCCCTCTACCCTCAAAAATTCTTAATTTTAGTTTTGTAACTAATTAAATAGTAAATGGCCCAATTGGGCTTTCATGTGAATAAATCTATCTATCTATTTATTTCAAATATATAGCTAATTTGGTTAAAATTAGATGAATGGAAGAATTGAAAGCAATTTAGGCCAGGCAACAGATACATGAGGTCAGAGGGGCAACCCTCTTCCTAAGACACTTCTAGCACACTCCATTCGTTCTTTTTTTTTCTTTTTAATATTTTTTAAAATAAACTTTTTAATTTGGTGCCCACCTTGAGTCAAATTGGCGCCCTTGGTTCAGCAGCCCCCTTACCCAAGAATTTGCTCTTGATCTGTTAGAGATTCAGACATGAAACTGCTTGCACAACCAGTTTATGAATCACTTCATCATAAAATTATAAGATAAAGCTTGTTTTCATGGAAAATTAATCATATAATTAAAATTGCTTGCTAGATCTTCATATTTAAAATGTGTTTTATTTTTTTGGCAGATTTGTTTTATTCTCTTTCTTGTAAGCCTGTCAATTTAAGGTATGGTGTCTGGGCTTCAATAATGGGGATATGACAAGGCAACTTACAACATTAATTTATGTTAAGGAGTAATTTTTTGAACTGCCCCTGTCCACTCCCCACTAATTTTTTTTTTTATTTTAGTTTTGAAACTAATTAAATAGCAAATGGCCCAATAGGGCTTTTGTGTGATCTGTCTATCTATTTATTTTAACTATACAGCTAATTTGGTTGAAATTGGATGAATGAAAGAGTTAAAAACAATTTAGGTCAGGAACAGATCTGTGGGGTCAGGGGGGGGGGCTGACCCTTCCCCCAAGATATTTCTGGTGCCCTTATTCTGTTCTTTTTTCTTTTTTAGTCTTTTTTAAAAGAAACTTTTTAATTTGGTACCCACCTCAAGTCACATTGGCACCCTTGGTCCAGTGACCCCCTTACCCAAGATTTTGCTCTTGACCTACTAGAGATTCAGACATGAAACTACACACACAATCAGTTTACAAATCATTTCGTCATAAAATTACAAGATAAACCTTATTTTACTGGAAAAAATAATCATATAATTAAACTTACTTGCTAGATCTTCATCTTCAGATTTTGTTTTCTTTTTTTCTTTTTTTGGCAGATTTTTTTTATTCTTTTTCTTAAGAGCCCATCAATTTAGGGTATGGTTTCTGGGAGTCATTGATAGGGGTATGATAAGGATGGGTCACAGGAGGGAAGACACATTATAAAGGGGGTTTTGGGAGATGTTCTGGACATTTGAGTTTGCTGAAAAGGATTTGGGAGAGCTAATTCACATGTCCTATCTTATTGAGCTGCCTGACTATAGTAAGATACTGGTAGAATACTATCTTCCTAGGATGCAGTCCTAGTGGAATATTGTCTATGCTATCTAAACATAATGTGGAAGTTAGAAACTACCCAGATTGGTAAGGTCAATGTAGGCTGGCTGGTTCACAGGAGTTGAGCTCTATTGTCCATGCAAGGCAACTTGGAAGACTATTGAATTTTTTTATTGCCCTTGTCTCCCTCCCTTTCATAATTGACTACCCTGATATTACCCCTATATTTTGTTTATTACCCTGAAATAATGGGGGATAACTAGATAATGACCATACAAAAAGGCACTATAAGTATGGGTGCCAATATGAACATCAGCAATATATTGAGAATGACAGGGAGATTTAATCTGAAACTGTCTCAGCTACTATTACTACTTCTGCTCTTATAACATAAATAAATAAAAGAGTGTAAGTATTTCCTGGTTGTCAAAGAGTCACAAATTCTAGGCTGCCAAAAATTCTTTGGCCATGATAATAAATTTTATTTTCCTAATTAATTGATTTTTTTGGAAAAATTCTTGTTTAGTGACTTCTTGCTATCTTGGAAAGGGGTTAGGTTAGGAAAATGAAACTTTCAGGGATGGTTCTATATGCTAAAGTACATCCCAGGAAGGTATTTTAAAGTACCCATCTCCACTCCTTTTCCCTCTAGAGGGACCTGAAATTTGCCTACAAGTCTATACCTATTGAAATTTTGACAAATCAACATTTTACCTTAATTTTCAGTTACCAGTTGCTTTTTCTCTACCTTTAGTTCTGAAAATGCAATTCCTATTATTTGACTAGAACTCTGAGCATTATCAATGTTTTTTTTTCAAAATTTAGGAAATGTATTTGCATATCTTTAAAACAAATATCTTTGCATATCAATAAAACAAAATTTTATTGAAAAAGTTTGGGTAAAATTCTAGTTAATTGACTTCTTGTTATCTCAGAAAGGGTTTAGGTTAGGAAAATGAAACTTTCAGGGATGAATCTACAGACTAAAGTATTTGAAATACCTACCTCCACTCCTTCTCCCTCTAGAGGGCCCTGACCTTTGATGATCTTTAAAAATATGTGTATTATAAAGGTGAAACCTTGCAAAATAGACCTTCTGCTTAATTGAAGTACAACGAAATTGTTTTCTGCTTCATAGCTTTGCTCAACTCCATTTTTAAGGTTTTAAAGATATGCAAATACATTTCCTAAATTTTGAAAAAAAAAACATTGATATGGCTCAAACTCTACTCCAATAACAGGAATTGCATTTTCAGAGCTCAAGGCAAAGAAGAAGCAACTAGTAACTGAAAATCACAGTAAAATGTTGTTTTGTCAAGATTTGACAAATTTTGTCCTGTCATGTAGGACATGTACCTTAACCTTACCTTAAATTACCTTAAATTGCAGCTTGGACTGATAGGCAAATTTCAGAGCCCTCTAGAGGGAGGAGTGGAGGTGGGTACTTTAAAATACCTTTTCAGGACATACTTTAGCCTATAGACCCATCCCTGAAAGTTTCATTTTCCTAACCTAAACCCTTTCCAAAATAGCAAGAAGTCAATTAACTAGAATTTTACCTTATATATATGCACATTAGGGGGGGAGGGGGTAAAGCATAGCATATATTAAATACAGTAATGGTTAGTTTATGTATTTAATATATGCTATGCTTTACCCCCACCCCCTGATGTGCAAATATATAGCCTAAATTTGTTTCTAAACTATTATAGATTTGTGACTTTAAATATCCACTCAACAAAAATGGAAATGATTGCAATTATATATATGTAAATACAGGATATTTGGGCTGGAATAACTCAATAACAGTGAGTTTGCAGTAGTTTTGCATGAGAGAAAAGATGTTCAAAAAGTCAAAATACGTCTATTAATAATAGTTTCATGACCCTAAACAATTGTTCAGGCAATAGAACATGGACTGAGGTAGGTAGCCTACTTGAAAATACCTTCCCAGGACATACTTTAGCATGTAGACCCATTCCTGAAAGTTTCATTTCCCTAACCTAGCCTCTTTCCAAGGTAACAAGAAGTCACTAAACTAGAATTTCACCATTTATTCATAAAAAAATCTGCCTGTGTCTGTTGTTAATATACATTTTTACTGCTATAAGAAAATATTATTGGCTTTCAAAGAGGTTTCTTTGTCATGTTACATCAGCACCAACCAGATTCACACAAACGAACGGGTCTGACGAAAGCGTTATCTACACCCTCTATCATTACGCTCAAATCATACTGGCAGCCCTTGGTCCAGTGCCCCCCCCCCACAAGATTTTTCTCTAGATCCACTCCTGGCCTTAACAAGTTTTGTTAGGATGGTGGGAATGAATACTTCCAGACATATCAATATCGAGTGCAGACTCTATTAAAAATTTATCTTTAAATGAATATTAGTAATATAATCAAACCTTTTTAAATAGATTGAACTAATCACAGTTGGCCTGAAGTATATTTCTCTCAACAACTTTTCTTCTTTTCTTTATAAAAAGCAGAGCTGAAGACCAAGCAAAAAACTAATTACGCTTTGTTTCGAAAATAATTTAAAGACGAATTAGCGGCAAAAAACTTTTGTGCACCGAACACAACCAAATATATTATGCAAATACAGCAGGATAGGTACTAATGTACAGCAGTTGTTTAAAACATACAATTTATCACGAACTGAAACTTTTACCCTCATAATCTAAACCATCCTTGTGCTGGTTTCATGTTGCCACTATATTGTTTATGCTGTGTCTTACGCTTCTGACTCTAAGTAAATTGCTTTAACGTTGAAATTTTTTATCAAGTTTCTCGAAGTAGAGCATTGCTAAAGTTTCTTCTTGGTTTGCAACAATTTTCTTAACTTCTTTTTGGAGCTAATCAAAAAGATGACATGAAAATGCTTCTGTCCAAACTCGGCAAAGGTATAACTTATGCTGAAGGGCCGAATTCAAAGCTGAGGATGGGCAAAAGGTGCCTTGACTTAACGATCTGAAAATGCTTTTCTTACCTATAGCTTACAGGAGCTGTCATGAGACCCTTGACAAGGTGATCCCGGCCCTCCTATTTTCTTGATTTGTTGTTAAGTTTTTAACAAGCTACAATACTAATTTCTATGTTTATATTCATCATTGTCAAATTTGGATTTACAGTCATAATAGAGATGATAAATCATACGAAGTTATTTTTTTGTTTTTCGCTAATAAATTATCGTTCACCTAAATACCTTTATTCTCAACAAAGTGCCCTGTCTGGTCTTCCTCAAAGTGAACCCCATCAATGATGGTGTCTAGGTTAGCTTTTCTTGCAAAGTCCGTCTCCATTGCTAATACACCCGGGCTCGATAGTATATAGTGACACACTGTTTAGTGCAACACATTTTTACTCTGTTCATCGTCGAAAATGAGTCCTCGGTACTAGCAACCTTAGTAGGGATTGTTATAAATATTTGGAGGGCTATTATGTTTGAGAAAACGTTTTCTAGATTCAAAGTCTTAATTTGACTTTGAATTGACTTTTGTCACCAGTTTGCTGAATATTACGTTCAGGTAAGCCCAATTTCTGATTCTCTTGGACTATTCTGAACTAGATCTGCTCCTTTTTTTCCAATTATATTATTTTAATTCCTTAAAAGACCCAAAATATGAAAAATAAAATTTTCAGAAATATGACATTGATTTACATCAAACAGTCATATCTCATATGAAAAATAATATTGAAAACGTCACGCTCGGAAAAAATCACAAACATTTTCTGCATTGCAATCAGAATTATCAGAATCTTCATCAGCTGTAATCTCTTTTATGTCTTTCTTCTTTTCTGTTCTCTTGAAGTTGTTAGAACCAGCCAATGTTTTTTACCACTATTTGAGGTTCACTACATATTTGACATCCTCCTTCAAAATGAAGATTCTTCAAATCGTATACTAAAGAATTCAGATCTATGATACATGAACAAACGTTTCTTCATGGCACTGTGACACTTTGTTTACAATGTCAATTTACTTCACAGTCTTCAACCAATTAAATGAATGAAGAAGGCGGTTAAATGTTTTGAAAGCCTATCAATGTCTCGTTACGTTCCTGCAGTTAAATTTTGCCAACTATGTTGGTCAAGGGCCTTTACAATCTCAGACAGACATACCGCATTTGGTTTAACACTATCTACTCTGGTTTACCAGAAAGTTTAGGATACTGAATAAAAAAAAGCTTGGAATTATATATGTGAGGATTTTCCATTTGTGGGGGTTTAGAGCCAAAAATATTGCATATTTTCGGAATGCTTCAAAATAAAAGTCATGGTATCTCGACGACTCTCCATAGCTTGTTCTCCGTTCAGGTTAAAATAATAGCAAGTGCAAGCTGAGTAGACAGCTTTTCTATTGACTGAGAGAAAGATGGTCTGGGATTCATTACATAGACAACTTTTCTATTGACTGAGAGAAAGATGGTCTGGGATTAATTACAAGTATTTTTTCCTGTTGCTTCCATTATCGTAACCTTAGGCCTTACTAATTTCCAAGTGAATTTCATGCTGTTTCGGGTTATTTGAAATAAGCTCAGCAATAGCTTGTCCATATTTTTGTGAATAGTGAGTGAAGCACAACAGCCCCCCATCAAATCTATATGGATGGTTTTCTTGAGCAGAAAAATTTAGAGTTATTACAGGAAAAACAATCTGTTTAACATGCGCTGTGCCATGGTCACGTCAACAATTATAGCGTAGTGTCTTGCTTTTCTCTTTCTACAAGGACTTTCTTGTCTCTTGAACAGCACACAAACAAATAAATTCATCCTGAATTTCATGAGACAGGTATAATGCACACAAATTCTAATTAGAGGGGGTGCCAATCGTTTCGTTAGTTTCTCCAAAAGCAAGCCTCTTTTCAAACCGAAACAAATACAAATTGAGTAGTCACTTTAAAGGATACCACCCTTTAAAGGTTTTTTTTCTGAATTGAATACAGAACTAAGCCAGACTGATTTAATTTTTTTCTTTCGATTTGATCACCTTTGACTTCCACTGAACATAACAGGCTAAACCCTAACTGGAGCTATTTTTATATTCTACTCAAGGCCAGATAAAGGACGATTAGGCCCAATCAGGCCCCGTGTTTGAAAAGGCTCCGCACTGCCATCAAAATGAACAGTTGATTTTCGAAATTTTGAAATGTTCTGAACAGTTCCAGTAAGTTTTACTTCTGGAGAGATATCATTTTCCAGGCTTAAACCAATAAAAAAATCAACAATAATCAGGATAGCCTAAATAGTTCAGCAATTATGTTGATTAAAAGTGAAGACACAAGGAAAACAGGTTTTAAAACTGTTTAAGAAGCATTTACGGAAATAAAATTTAGAAATATGTGCGTTCACGTACCCACATTTGCTGATGTAAATTTCAAAAGACATTTTCATAATCTCTAGAGGACACAAAAGTAAATTAAGGTAAGCACAAAATGAGCACAAAAAAGAAGAAAAAATGACAAAACCGTAAGCTCAAAATGAACAAACTAGACTATCAAATGAGATAAGATCGAGAGAATGACCTGAAAAGTGAAAATGTACTATGGAATGATAATGAACAACCTAGACCATTAAAATTGACAAGACCAGTCTAAGCAGCTAAGGGAAAAAGTACTGAAAAAATGTCCGAAGCAACGATAAACAAAAATAAAGATCAAAGATGTAGTTAGAATATTAACGAAACCGAGAATTAGAACAAGTCAAAACGAAATCGAAGAGCATAGAACTATGCAGATAAGAGGTAAGTGGTAGCGAGAATCACAACGACACAAAACGGAAGTGAAGAACAAACAAAATACGTGATTACAAGACATATGACAATGAGGATCAGAACAAATCAAAACGAAAATAAAAACAGAGAAGTGTGTGGTTAGAAGATATACAACCGCGAGAACAAAGAAATTCGCAGTTAGAAGACAATTAGCAGCGAGAAATACAAGCAATAGAACGTGTCAAAAATTAAAGGGAAGAGCAAAGAATTTCATGACTAGCAGACACGCTAAAGTAAGTATCAGAAAGTGTCAAAATTTACAGTGAAGAACAAAGAACTGTGGTGTTAAAGGACAGCGAGAACCACAACGAGTTAAAAATGAAAGTGTAGAAGAGAAAAAAATCATGTTAGAAGAACAGCACTATCACAATCTTCGATACTAACTAGCTTCTGTGCAAACCCAGTAAAAACCTGCAACGATACCATAAACTACGTAAGTTTTATTTACAAGTCATTGGGGCCCTTCAACTTTGTATGTATTCACTGTAGAGTCCTACATTACCCCACAGTAAAAGTAGCCAATAAAGATGAGTTGCTTGGGGACTGCTGCCTGGTTAGTCGAAGTGCATTCCTGCATCACAAATTTCCAACTAAATTTGTTTGGCCTCTTATAGTACACTACTAGCTCTCTAAAAAGTCCCCCCCCCCCAAAAAAAAATACGAAACTGGAACTCATATTTTTCTTTAACTCTATTCAACAAAAGGGATGATCAAACCAAAAATAGAGTCATCATTCTTTAATACTCGTCTCTGAATCTTCCGAGTTCAGCGGGTGAAGAAGATCTGTTAGTTTGACCATTCCACACAAGTCCGCTATCATTGGGAGATTGGGACTATATATAAGCCTCCAATATGCCAGATTATAGCTACCTTGAAACATCCTTTAATTACTTGCAGTACAAATGCACTAAATCTATCATCATTCTCCTTGAAGACTTCAAGGAGAAACGTCCATCACAAAGTATGGCTTCGCAACAAAAATACTGGCAGGGCTGGTCAGATCTGATAATCTACCTCTTTCGTATTAGCTCGAACGATTTGTCTGGTTTGATACCAACTACGGCCCGAATAGATCATCTCGTCTTGACCCCTTCCAACAGTATACCCAAACTCCTTTAATATTGACGCTCATGCCTTCACAAGCGACCGCGTTGCTGTCATATCCTGTGGAAATCTGTACAATTCTTCCAAAATTAAGCACGAGTGACTATTATTACAATAAAAAAGAGGAACTGGGATGGCTTGAGAAATGCATTTGCTTGTCAACAACGGAAAACCTTCCTCCTTGAAGGCCCTGGGAAAGCTGAATAAAAGCATCAGCAGACTATAATCGAGTTTATTAAGAGCTATATTCCATCAAAGTAGACAAGTATCCGAAGTGGATCCAAGTGTCTCAGGTGAGCCCGAGCACACATTGACCTGAATAAATATGTGGGAGTATTTGTCTCCATTTACACACAGAGCCATTTATCATGCTCATCTCTGAATCTTCCAAGCTAATCGGGTTAAAAAGCTCTGTTTGTTAGTGTAACCCTGCAAAACAAGTCCAAGATAGTCGGGATTATATGTAAACCTCAAATATGCCAAATTATAGCAACCTTGAAATTTCCCTAAATTACTTGCAGGGCAAATACACTTAGTCTGTCATCATCCTCCTTGAAGACTTCAAAGTCCATCATAGAATATGGATTCGCAACAAAAATACTGACAAGGCGGGTGATATCCATATAATCCACCTCTTTCGTGTTGGCTTAAACAATTTGTTCAGTTTGATGCCTACTATGACCCAAACAGATCATTTCGTCCTTATCTCTCCCTATGGATCACTCAGACTCGTTTAACTTAGTTACTCAGTCCTCACCAGGACCACGTGGAAATCTTCACAATCCTTCCAAAATAAAGCCCGAGTGACTAATATTGCAATACAAAAGAGGAGACCAGGATGGCTTGAGAAACACATTTACTTGTCAGCAACAGAGAGCCTTCCTCCTCGAAGGCCCTGAGAAAGATCATAAGAGTATCAGTAGGCTATAGTTGACTCTATTATAGGCTATAATCCATCGAAGCGGATTCAGGTCTCTAGAAAGACAATCCTTGGTTCAACACTCACCACGAAAAGGCTATCCAAGCAAAAAAAAAAGGCACACAAGCCATGACTTCTCTCGGAAAGCGAAAAGAACAGACTTGATTTCTTCAAAGCACGTAAAACCACCATTCCCACTACTCGGCAATCTCAAGCTCAGGATGGGGTGAAATTCAATGCAAAACTGAAAAATTGCGAAATATACTTTACCATCGTGTAAGTGATCTGCAATTTTCTTCCTTGGAATCAAAAACAATACTGTCGTGCAAAATGTACATGTAAAGAACAAAGTTCTTGCTAAGGCGTTTATGGAATTTCCGGATCTGGAAGGTGAAAGTAAAGAAGTACCAATATCCCTGAAAAAACTGATACTATATTTGTAGATTCCACTCTTAAATTCTTTCGCAATTAGCTGTGTTTTGATGTGACAAAATTCACAGATCCTGACAGCATACCTAATGTCGTCTCGAAGTCCTGCAGTGCCGAATTATTTGGACCTTTGTCATCACTTTTCTGGCTGAGTTTTTGCTCTGAAACCTTTCCACGAGCCATCCCCCAGTACCATTTTGTGGCCAAGATAGAGGCGGGGCCACAATGAGTGATAAGGAAAGATTTAAAGAGAGATGGGCAGAACCTTTTGAAAATGTGCTAAACCTTGATAAAGATACAGGAAAAGAAATAGAAATGAATAAAAAGTTTGTGACATTTTGGGTATGAAGAACGATTTATTTTTTGAAGAAGAACTAGAGACAGTAGGCTACTAAAAAGTTTAAAAAAATAATGAACTTCCAGGTTCTGATAGTGCGGTGAATGAATTTTTTAAATATGGTGGTTGAGTAGTTAGAGATAAATTACTGAAGATTATAAATGTGATTTTTGAAAAGGGGGAAGCACCTAGCGATTTTAGCATAATGTTAATTAAACGCCTCCATAAGAAAGGTGATGAGAGTGAGTTTGGTGATTATAGTGACATTAACTTGGTTTCTGTGGGATGCAAATCAAAGATATAAGATTCATTTATTTAAAACAGCTATCATAGTGTTGGCAAAAGCCAAAACTAAATTATGCTATTTCTTACAACACAGGAAAAAACATAAGCATGATTGAACAATACAAGAAAAATCACACATGAAAAAACAAAACGGAATAAAAGAATTGCTTTAAGGCGGTTGCTGAACATCTACGTCTAGACCACTGTAGAGAAATATAAAGAGTACGATCATCTCCTATCTCAACCATTAGACAAAGCCGGACCAGGATGCAGCTCCTCCAGAGAACATATAAGCCAAGAGAAACATAAGCGATGGATAGGCACGCGTGTGGCATCGGTATTCACTGTCTGGAGAAAAGGAAAAGAAGTACGACGAACCGAATGTATAGAGGATAAGAAATAGTGCAATGCGTTGGAGAGATAAAAAATAAATCAGAAAATAATTGGTATGATTGTAATAATGCAAAAGGTAAAGATAACATCGGTTTGAGAATGGAAAGAAAAACAAAGAATGATATTATGAGGACAATCAGGGTAAAAAAAAAAGTTTAATTTGAACAATGTCAGGACGCCGTGTCATTTGATTAGGAAATTTGACGCTTCGCATTGATATTTCAGTTCCATTGTTTTGACAATTTTTCTCAAAGGGAAATTATGTGGTCGGCATGAATGCCGACTCGCAGCTAAATTAAATTTGATCGCTTCCTTTTCTCACATATCCTTATTGATATTGGTTTGATTTGTATTGTCTGCGGAGCTAATTGAGGAGATAATCAAATACTAGTTTTTAAAAATTCTGCTCCTTTGCTAAAAAAGGAGATGAAGGGCCGTTACCCCTTCCTCAGGCTCCAAATATGCCCTGGACAAAACCAAGTTCAATTATCAACTGACAATAAACTTGGTAACTAGAGTGATTAAATAATTTTAAATAATCTTAACACAATTCTGAAACATTCCAAGTTGTCTGAAACATTTCAAGTTTTATACAAAACTTGACCATAATCCGAAATTGGAAAGATAATGAAATGAATCGCGAGGGTTAACTTAATGAATAATAAAAATTGCTTCCTGATGAAAAGTCTTAGGTAATTTGCAAATTTGTGGCAGAGTATCTACAACAATAATAACAACAAGCATATATTCTTTTTGTAATACAAATGCAATTCTTTTGATGTCCTTCAATTTTCTGAAAGCTCATCAAGGATTTCACGACAAACAGATCTTAAGAGACGCTTGGTATTTTCTTGGATAGAGCTATACCACCAGTTATTAGACGATAAACAAAGGTCCTACATAAAAATTTTGAAGGACATTTCTATGGCAAAAAATAGTATAGATGAGGAAAAATTCCAGGGAATATTTTTCCTTGCCAAGAAACAAAAAAGTTTTGACGCTCCATGGCGCAAGATTACTATCTAAAACCATAGATTAATGTGAAACCTAATAGATAATCTGTTCTAAAACTATTAGACTGCCCGTTTGTGGTTAAACATTTTGTGGCAAATTTCAAATAGTCTCGCCACTTCATGGATCTCTCTCCCACTATTTATGAAATTCCGGCTATTTCCCCGTTGTAGAGTTGATCAGAAGTCAGCACTAAAAATTTTCGTATTTTCTAAAATTTAATCAAAACCCCCTCTTAGAAATCCTTGATCCGCCACTCAGTCAAGTCATTAGTGATACCGATAAGATGGGACAGTACCGAACCACTTCACCGGTCACCCCTTTGTTTCTGCTTACGTAATCATAAACAATATAGGTCCGCACCATATTCCAAAGTTGATCGAGGAACTGAGAAATATACAATGGACAGCTTAAACAAAGGAAATTGGAAGAGTTTTTATACGCGCCAAGACTGAAGGTGACATATTTGTTAGGATGATCGTACTGTTTATATTTCTCTACAGTGGTCTAGACTTTGGCGTCAAGCATGCAATGATATCTGGGATTTTAAGTAGCTGGGAATTGAGTTCAACGAAGATAGATAACTTTACGAAAAAGCAAAACGAGTTAGCCTTTTATAATGTGGCTTTGTCGTATCGGAGCGTCATGATAAATGTACTTAATGAATGTAGGAGGGCTAATTCTTCGATTCCTTGCGCAGTTTCAAAAAAAAAAAATCGCCCGATCGAATGCAAAAAAAATAGACTAAAATTGGAAGAAGCACTCATCAGCTTTAACAGCGCCGTGTCATACTAACAGTATAAAGATACTTTTTAGATTTAGAGATGTTGTAGATAAAGTTTTGACAGAAGAACAGTGTGATTTTATGAAGGGGAGAGGATGCGCCACCAAATTTTTACTTTTAGATTTATAATTGAAAAGTGCCTGTGTCATCAGACGCCCTTACTCCTCATTTTTATAGATTATAAGCAAGCGCTTGATTAAGCTAATAGAAGAGCTTTAGCGGAAGTTCTGTCCTTGTATGGTATAGCAGATAAATACATTAAAGTGATTCGTCCTGTATATAAGAACAACATTACGATTGTTAAGATAGGACATTAAGTTAGTAGCTGGTTCCATACCGAATCAGGGGTTGCGTTCTATTCCCATTTGTACAAATCATTTTGACGAACTGTGTCCTAAGGAGAACAGCAAATGCTGTGGGAGAGCATGAAATTAAATGGAGAAGTAAAATTTTCCTAGACATGGATTATGCTGATAGTTTGAGTGTCCTAGATGAAAATGTTGACAAAATAACTTAATTTTGAATGTTTTGAGACTTGAGGGTGTAAGAATAGGATAGAAAATTAAGGGTGTTCTCAGACAGTTGGAAACAGTTTGGAATGATAGGAATATAAGTCTGCAAAACAAAACTAGAATATTGAAAGGTCAATTATGGTTCAAAAGCATGGGCGCTCCAAAAGACGGAGGAGGATTTGCTAGATGTTTTCCTGAGAAATTGTCTATGGTTCTCTTTGGGTTCATATTGGTACAAAAATATAAATCAAACCCGTTTTCTAGGGTTGTAATGAGAGAAAGTTGAGACAGCTAGGACACACTGTGCATACGAGAGAAGACAGGTTGCTAAAGATCGCCCTTGTCGGCCAACCACATAAGGTCAAACGAAAAGCCGGCCGTTTCCAAATAGGTATGTAGGATGTCGTAAAGAAAGAGTTCAGGGAAATTTAAAGTTCTTGAGAGGGTGCAAAGAGGGAGGCATTGAATAGATTGGGATGGAAGAGTAGCGTATGTAGCTATGGTGGCCTCAGACGGCTTGTTGCTGCAATGAGCTGTAAGTAATAGCAGTAGTAATATGTATTTGGCCTATTGCGTCATTAAATAAAAAAAAATAGTTTTTTTAACTGAAAGTAAGGAGCGACATTAAAACTTAAAACGAACAGAAATTACTCCGTATATGAAATGGGTTGTCCCCTCCGCAGTCCCTCGCTCTTTACGCTAAAGTTTGACTCTTTGCCACAATTCTACTTTTTAAAACAATTAAAAACTTTAGCGTAAAGAGCGTGGGACTGCGGAGGGGACAACCCATTTCATATACGGAGTAATTTCTGTTCGTTTTAAGTTTTAATGTCGCTCCTTACTTTCAGTTAAAAGAACTGTTTTTTTTATTTAATTTCTGAACGTTTTTGAATTAATGCATGTTTGATTTTGGCTCTCCGCACATAAATTATTGAAATGAAATTAGTATATTAATTTTTTTTTTTGGCTAAATGGCTTTCTCTTAGTTTTGATCATACGATTTTGAGAAATAAGGGGTGGGGAAGGAGGCCTAGCTGCCCTCCAATTTTTCGGTTACTTAAAAAGGCTGCTAGAACTTTTAATATTCAACGAACGTTTTTATTAGTAAAAAATATACGTAACTTAAGAATTAACTTACGTAACAAACTTTTATATTCCTATATTTTTATTATGTGTACGAGGGGGTTTGTACCCTCGTTAATACCTCGCTCTTTACACTAAATCGTAAGTTTTGTCCCAATTCTTTAAGAATGACCCTTGAATCAAAAAGGCCGTAGAATAAATAGTTGAAATCACTAAAAATATTTTAGCATAAAGAGCGAGGTATTTATCTCCTCCTAAATACCTCGCTCTTTATGCTAAAGTATTTTTAGATCCCCTCATATGCGTAGTAATCTCTGTTCGTTTTAAATTTCAATGCTATTCCTTACTTTCATTTGAAAAAATGTTTTCATGTTTATTTTTTCATTGTTTTTTTTTATAGTAATGCTAGAAAATCCTGCGCCCTTTTCATTGAATTTTTCTTCCCCCTTGACATATTCCTCAAAGGAAAGATCCTCCCACAAAGCCCTCTCCCATCAACCCCACCCCCCAAACCAAAAAATCCCCATGAAAACGTCTGTACACTTCCCAATAACCATTACTATATGTAAACACTGGTCAAAGTTTGTAACTTGCAGCCCCTCCCTCAGGGATTGTGGGGGAGTAAGTCATTCCCAAAGACATAGTTATTATGGTTTTCGACTATGCTGAACAAAATGGCTATCTTAAAGTTTTAATCTGTTGACTTTTGAAAAAATGAGCATGGGAGGGGGCCTATTTGCCCTTCAATTTTTCTGGTCACTTAAAAAGGGCACTAGAACTTTTCATTTCCGTTAGAATGAGCCCTCTCGCGACATTCTAGGACCATTTGGTCGATAAGATGACCCCTGGGAAAAAAACAAACAAAAAACAAACAAACAAATAAACACGCACCCGTGATTTGTCTTCTGGCAAAAAATACAAAATTCCACATTTTTTAGATAGGAGCTTGAAATTTTTGCTAAAGAGTTCTCTGATATACCGAATGCGATAGTGTGATTTTCGTTAAGATTCTATGACTTTTAGGGGATGTTTCCCCCTTTTTTCCAAAATAGGGCAAATTTTCTCAGGCTCGTAACTTCTGATGACAAAGACTAAATTAATTGAAACTTATATATTTAGAATCAGCGTAAAAATTCGATTCTTTTGATGCATCTTTTAGCATCAAAATTCCGTTTTTTAGAGTTTCGTTTACTATTGAGCCGGGTCGCCCCTTACTACAGTTCCTTACCACGAACTGTTTGAAAAGAAAATAATTCGGTATTTCGGGGCTTCTGACCTTATTACTTCTTTGCGGAAGTTAGGCTCAAAATTGAAAAAGGATTATATTTTTTCTCTGGGCCCCTTCCACCTCTTAGTTCGTTTATTTTCCCGTAAGTTTTCACCTGTTTTCGCTTTATAGTTGTGTTATCTCTTAGCAGTTCTTTCGTTAGCTGAGTTACGGTTGTGGTATAATGTTTTATCGCTCGTATAGTTGTGTTATTTTCAAATTATTCTCCATAATAGAGAGGCTCCGAACACCCAGCATTGTATATTAAGCTCTTAATTTGACGTTTTTTTCTAACGTGACTAGATTCGTCCTGCGCCCTTTTCATTGAATTTTTTCCCCCATGGCATATTTCTCCAAGGAAAGATCCTCCCACATAGCCCCCTCCCTCAACCCTACCAACAAAACCAAAAAAATCCCTCTGAAAACGACTGTAAACTTCCCAATAACCATTATTATATGTAAACACTGGTTGAAGTTTGTAACTTGCAACCCTCCCCCAGGGACTGTGGGGGAGTAAGTGATCCCCAAAAACATAGTTATTATGATTTTCGACTATGCTAAACAAAATGGCTATCTCAAAATTTTGATCCGTTGACTTTGGGAAAAAATGAGCGTGGGAGGGGGCCTAGATGCCCTCCAATTTTTTTGGTCACTTAAAAAGGGCACTAGAACTTTTCATTTCCATTAGAATGAGCCCTCTTGCGACATTCTAGGACCACTTGGTCGACACGATGACCCCTGGAAAAAAAAAACAAGAGCTAAGAGCTCATATGGCACTTGTGACGAGGCGAGAAGAGCTAAGAGCCAAGAGATCATATGGTATGAGCTCTAACAAAATTCTATGAATCAATAGATTGATTTAAAAAGGAAACTAAGAGGCTTAATGCCGGTCAAGATTTAAAATAAGAGCTCTGAGTCACAAAGTCCTTCTAAATATCAAAATTCATTAAGATCCGATCACCCACTCGTAAGTTATAAATACCTAATTTTTTCTAATTTTTCCTCTCCCTTTTGCCCCCCAGATGGTCGAATCTGGGAAAACGACTTTATCAAGTCAAATTGTGCAGCTCCCTGACACGCCAACCAATTTTCATCGCCCTATCACGTCCAGAAGCACCGAACTCGCCAAATCACTGAACCCCTCCTCCCAACTCCTCCAAAGAGAGCGAATCCAGTACGATTCTGTCAATCACGTATCAAGGACATTTGTTTATTCTATCCACCAAGCTTCATCCCGATTCCTACACTCCAAGTGTTTTTCCAAGATTTCCCCCTCCAAATCCCCACAATGTCAAAAGATCTGGTCGGGATTTGAAATAAGAGCTCTGAGACATGAATTCCTTCTAAAAATCAAATTTCATTACGGTCCGATCATCTATTCGTAAGATATAAATACTCCAATTTTCATGTTTTCCCAGAATTCCGGTTCCCCCCTCCAACTCCCCCGAATGTCTAAGGATCTGGTCGGAATTTGAAATTAGAACTTTAAAGCACAAGATCCTTCTAAATATTAAATTTCATTAAGATCTGGTCACCCTTTCGTAAGTTACAAATACCTCAATTTTCAACATTACCCCCCCCCCAGTTCCACCAAAGAGAGCAGATCCGGTCCAGTTATGTCAGTCACGTATCTTAGACAGGTTTCTACTCTTCCCATCCAGTTTCATCCTGATCTCACCGCTTTAAGTATTTTCTAAGATTTCCGGTCCCCCCAACTGCCCCCCCCCCCAATTACCCTTGATCCGGTTGAGATTTAAAATAAGATATCGGAGTTACTAGGTCCTTCTAAATATGAAGTTTCATGAAGATCCGATCACTCCTTCGTAAGTTAAAATACGTCATATTTTCTTATTTTTCAGAATTACCCCCCCCCCCCAATTGAGCGGGTCCGTTCCAATTATGTAAATCACGTATGCAAGACATCTGCTTATTTTTCCAACCAAGTTTCATCCCAATCCCTCCAATCTAAGCGTTTTCCATCATTTTAGGTTTCCCCACCCCAAACTTCCCCCAATGTCACCAAATCCGGTCAGGATTTAAAATAAGAGCTTTGAGACACGATATCCTTCTAAAAATCAAATTTCATGGAGATCCAATCACCCGTTCGTAAGTTAAAAATACCTCATTTTTTCTAATTTTCAGAATTACCCCCCCCCCCCCCCCCCACAACCCCAAAGAGAGCGGATCCGTTCTGGTTATGTCAATCATGTATCTAGGACTCGTGTTTTTTCCACCAAGTTTAATCCCGATCCCTCCACTCTAAGTGTTTTCCAATTTTTAGGTTTCTCCCTCCCAACTCCCCCCCCCCCCAATGTCACCAGATCCGGTCGGGTTTAAAATAAGAGCTCTGAGCCACGATATCCTTCTAAATATCAAATTTCATTGAGATCTGATCACCCGTTCGTAAGTTAAAAATACCTCAGTTTTTTTATTTTTCAGAATTACCCCCCCCCCCCCCCAAACTACCCAAAAGAGAGCGGATCCATTCCGTTTATGTCAATCATCTATCTAGGACTTGTGTTTATTTTTCCCACCATGTTTCATCCCAATCCCTCCACTCTAAGTGTTTTCCAAATTTAGGTTTCCCCCTCCCAACTCCCCGTCCCCATCACCAGTTCCGGTTGGTATTTAAAATAAGAGCTCTAAGACACGATATCCTTCTAAACATCAAATTTCATTGAGATCCGATAACCCGTTCGTAAGTTTAAAATACCTAATTTTTCTAATTTTTAAGAATTACCCCCCCCCCAACTACCCCAAAGAGAGCAAATCAGTTCCAATTATGTCAATCATGTATCTGGGACTTGCGCTTATTTTTCCCATCAAGTTTCATCCCGATCCCTCCACTATAAGTGTTTTCCAAGATTTTAGGTTCCCCCCCCTCCAACTCCCCCCAATGTCATCAGACCCAGTCGGGATTTAAAATAAGAGCTCTGAGACACAATATCATTCCAAACATCAAATTTCATTAAGATCCAATCACCCGCTCATAAGTTAAAAATACTTCATTTTTTCCAAATTAACCGGCCCTCACTCCCCCCCCAGATGGTCAAATCGAGAAAACGACTATTTCTAATTTAATCTGGTCCGGTCCCGGATACGCTTGCCAAATTTCATCGTCCTAGCTTACCTGGAAGTGCCTAAAGTAGAAAAACCGGGACTTTAGGTTTTCCCCCTCCAACTCCCCCCAATGTCATCAGATCCGGTCGGGATTTAAAATAAGAGCTCTGAGACACAATATCATTCCAAACATCAAATTTCATTAAGATCCCATCACCCGCTGATAAGTTAAAAATACTTCATTTTTTTTTATTATTTGCGAATTAACCGGGCCCCCATTCCCCCCTCCCAGATGGTCAAATCGGGAAAACGACTATTTCTAATTTAATCTGGTCCGGTCCCTGATACGCTTGCCGAATTTCATCGTCCTAGCTTACCTGGAAGTGCCTAAAGTAGCAAAACCGGGACCGACAGACCGACAGACAGACCGACAGACCGACAGAATTGGCGACTGCTATATGTCACTTGGTTAATACCAAGTGCCATAAAAACAAACAAATAAACACGCACCCGTGATTTGTCTTCTGGCAAAAAATGCAAAATTCCACATTTTTGTAGATAGGAGCTTGAAACTTCTACAGTAGGGTTCTCTGATACGCTGAATCTGATGGTGTCATTTTCGTTAAGATCTTACGACTTTTAAGGGGTGTTTCCCCCTATTTTCCTAAATAAGGCAAATTTTCTCAGGCTCGTAACTTTTGATGGCTAAGACTAAACTTGATGAAACTTATATATTTAAAATCAGCATTAAAATGCGATTCTTTTGATGTAGCTATTGATATCAAAATTCAATTTTTTAGAGTTTTGGTTACTATTGAGCCGGATCGCTCCTTACTACAGTTCGTTACCACTAACTGTTTGATAGGTAGAATTTGCAGTCTTTTTTCTATGTCTGGCATAAATACCGTTTTTTCGCATATGTTCATTGGCACCCACACGATGGAGGGGGAGGTAGGGACTGAGACATTGTTCAGTTAATTTTGTAAATCATCAACTGGGATGTTAAAATAGACAGTTTTCGCTGTTTTGACAGAAAATTACTTCACTGGATGAAATTGCTTCATAATATTTTTTTTTTTCATAACTTTCAAGTTACAGGTTAACCATTGACTTCCACACAGAGACACTAAAAATATCAGCAATGCCATCAATCCTGTTATATTTTAGCAAAACCCCAAACGTGGAATTTGGTGTATATCTCCAAAAAAAGCTAGTTATGTGAGGCTTTCAACATTTAAGCAAGAAGTAAATAACATAAAAAAAAGATAAAAGTTTAAATCTGCAAGATAATTTTTAAAAATAAAAACTATTGAAATATTCACCAACACAAAATAAAAAATCTTATACTCTCTCCTCAGATTTTTTCCCAGCCCCCTCCCAAATATCAAATCAAAGGTTTCCAAACTTTATCTTACCACGGCTCCCCTAAAAATGTTTAATCTTACGGTGCCTCACTTTCATTTTCTGGAATAATGCAGACGCGAAAATTTTTGATACTACAAAAAGTGTTAAAATAAATCTATAAAATCTTTTTGAATCAATAGATGTTTTTTTGGCCCTTACGTCAATTTATTCAAAAAGCTTAATTTTTCTAAAATATACACCAAACAAGTCTGCTCAATAATCAAATTACCATCCCTAGACATATTTGCGTCCTCACTTTTATTTTCTTTGATAAAAATTGCTATTTCCGCAATTTCATACATCCTCTGAATCATTTTAGCACAAGATTGTCAGCAATCTTCACTGTAGCAAAAAAGAGAATTGTAAGTAGCTCCCATATTGTCACAGAGCTTTGCAAATAATCTAACATATAATAAAAATTTTTAATGTAGTTTACAGTTTTCGTTACTTTTGTTGAAATGTCTAAGTTCTTCACTCATTTTTTATCATATGAGAGCTGCCTATGGAGCAGGCAGTGCGTTCAGAGAATATTGGGCTTTTTCATTTAATTAGTGATAGGTCAGCTTTGTGTCCTGGCATTGACTTTGTACTGTCTCTACAAAACGAAAGGAATTTTTCCACAATATTCCTTTTTCATAAAAAAAAATGTCAAAAATATTAAAGTATATACTCGTATTAAATAATTAAATAAAGTATATACTCGTATACTCGTAAAGTATATACTAATATTAAATATAAAGTATACTGGATATGGCTTTACAAGGAATAAAGACGCAAAAAATAATTCTTTATTTATATCATTCTCTTCATACATGGAAAATGTCCAATTAAATATGCGGTTTTGGCTACATCAGTTCCTTCTTCTACTTGTAAGGTAAATTTTATAGTTCTTCTTCTTCGTTAGAAAGCGCATGGAATCAACTGTTCAAGATCCTTCTGGCTCCAAATTTGGTTGAATCTTCATCATTGTATTGAATTTATATTCTTCCAAAGGGGAATAAACTGATTGGGATTTTTTATAAGGGCCAAACAAGGGAAGCATAGGGTCCTGCTACCTTTTCCCCGCAACTTAAAAGTAAATACTCGGCAGGTACCCCTACGTCTTTTGCGCCAGGACCCTCCCCTTCTTCTGCTTATCGACCCTTTTTCTTACCATTTTAAGGAAATCTTTTATAAAATATCAAGAAATCGGAAGAAGTCAATGATCCTCTTGAACATCCGTCTCTCTTCCTGGGTTGGGAGGTCTGCTTCTAGCAACAGCTTAATATCTTCCTAAAATCCAAATTTTTTGGTGGTTCTTTTAAGATTGCTGCCAACTTCGGGCATTCAAACAGGAAATGGTGAATAGTCTTGACTGTTGATGCGCATTGGCAACAGAAGGGGCTTAGGCATTTTTTCATAAGTGTCCATTTCTCCTTAGAATCATTGCTTGGCTCTTAATCCTCAGAAACGCCAAGTTATCCCTGCGGTCCTTAAACATGAGCTTCAACGGTCTATAGCGAAGCAATTTTCAATATCTGCGTCTCAGTGTATCAGTAAGGGTGATAGGCACAAAGTTACGGACGATTTCAGAAGACCTCTGGATTGCTTACTTTGCCAGTTTGTCAACCTCTCCATTAAAACGTGTTCCCTGGTGGCTAGGGACGTATTGGAAAGCTAGTTCTAACCTCCCTCCCTCCTTGGTAAGGGCTATTATCAATTCTCGCAACCGATGGACATCTCTGTCAGTAACTCCAAAATGGATTTTCTTAATAATTTTTAGAGATGATTAGGAGTCTGAGAATACAACTGCCTATTTCCTGGGTGGAGTATTTGCGTGGACCACCTTCAGAGCCTCGAATATTGCAGCTATTCCAGCCGTGAAGATGAAGGAACCGTCGGGGAGCCGTTTCAAAATATGGAGCTGGGGAATCACTGCAGCAGCAGCTGCTTTACCTGCTTGTACGGAGCCATCTGTGTAAATTTCCAGGAACTCATGGATCTTCGTCACTCTAGATCTTTTGGATTTCCACTTGAGTTATTGCTGGAGGGATATTTTGATTCTTTTCCACAATGAGTCGGAAGCTTAAATTAACAGAAGTTACCCTCCATACTGGAGGATATGGCAGACAAGGGAAAGAAAAATTGCCATTTTGCCAGGTTGGGCATTTGGGAATAAATGTATCCCATGCCCCAAGTCTCCATAAAGATTGAATACTTATTTTCCCGAATGTTAACAGGTACAGTTGGCGGACTGATCCATCTGCCTAATACCTTGTAAAATACCTTACTGAGACCATTTGGATCTGTTTAACTATCGAAGAAAAATCCAGCTAGTTGGCGAACTTTAGCTCTCTCTGAGTGGTGGTGAAGTTCTAAAGCAGTTCTAAGATGTATATTTTGAAGGGTCTCTAGCTTTGCTATGGTGGTTTTACTACAATTGATGTATACTATCAGTCCATAATCAATTTTTGATCTGATAAACCTCTTATGAAAATCCAGCAAAACTTTGGGAGAATTTGCCGAGTGCGGGAATTTAACATAGTGCGTACCTGAGAAACTAATCAATCGCAAAGATCGTCTAATTGATAAACCCAGAACGGAGTGTTCAGCAGCATATATAAAACCTCGCTAGTTTTAATTACATTCGATTTTTCGCTAATCCTGCGTAATATTCACGCCTCCCTTGGACTAGACCGTGCCTCCCTAGGGATGCGCGCCTCTCAGTTTGGAAAACGCTGCATTAAATAATTCTACAAGTTCACATGAAAAGCTTCCCAGCACCTAATATCGAATTAGGTTGTCTTGTTGCTCTGGAAGATATATGCAAATTAGTAGGAACAGGGCTAACTTTAATATTTTAATGGGCCAGTAAAAGGTATATTGTACAAAAAATAACTCATTACAAAGGTATGTAAACATATCAAACGCATTCGTTCAATAACGAAAAATTCTAATATCTATTTCTGTAGTCTTCACGGGCTCCAAAAGGTCGTCTACGCGGAATTAGTCTTCCCGGAGGAGTGATTGCCACATCCAAATAGTCACCAATCAAAAATCTAAAACAGAGAAGACACAAATGGTGAAAGTAGGAACAAATCAAGCTCCAAAGCATGTTTAGGTTCCCATGAACAAGTTGGAAAATAATACCCATAAAAAAAGAAAAAAAAACTGAAGAGAGAAGGACAGAAATCGTCAGAAAAAACAACAACGAACCTGAAAGTAAAACCCAAAGAATGACGAATAAAAACCCAAGATTAAAAGCATGACGCTCTTTGGGGGAAAAGATGATGAGATTCTAAAAAATGACAAGTAGAATCCATTATATAGAGCATATACTGATTGGCCAAAATAAAGATCAAACAGATCAAAGTCGAATAAAAAAATGGTTACTATTAATACCGTAAAAAATGTTATTTTAAAAATGGTTGCATGTTAAACAAAATCCCGGGGGAGAGTCTGCCAAACCCTAACAATAAAAAATGTAAAACAAAGAAATTTTAGAGAGAAAATTATGACGCTCATACGTAAAGCCCGAAAATAGGATGTGATTCAAACAAAAAAATTAATTAAGATCCATTTAGAATTAGACAATATATTAGTTGGTCAAAATAAACATTAAAGGGACCAAATTAGTTCTAATCAATACTGTAAGATATATCCCTTTGCAATTAGTTGTATCTCAAAGGGGCTTATGAAGGAGAGAAGTTCACATCAAAACAATCAAAATATAAAAAAGAGAAATTCGAAGCAATCAGTGCTTTGAGAATAAGGGCTAGTTTATATGAGTCTGTATCACACATTAAAATATGGACAATAATATTCAAAGACGTTGGATTGGTTAAAAACTGATTTGGCGAAGAATCTCTACAGCAAGGAGGATAGCTCACATACTCTCAGTATCCAAATTGCACCTTTAGTCCCAAATATATTCCTCTGAATAAACGTAGATTACATGAGAACAACCCCCTCCCTCTCCCGAACCCTCCATATTCACTTGAGAAAAGGTCCCACATGGAAAGTTGAGATTGCAAGCCTAAAATTGACCTTTCTGTGGTTGACCTTTGTGTGATCGTCACTTTAACTCCATAAAAAAAACATATAAAAATCGCGCATCTTGTGTTGATTGAAATCACCTTTAGAGATTAATGCACTACCTCACGATGTGCATTTAATTTATTGTGCAAATGTCATTATATTTTTTTTGTTGGAACAATCACTTGAGGTTATTTTAAAAGAATATGGTAAAAAAATTACGATAAATCTAGTTTGAGAATAACACCGATATTACTTCGAAAAAAGAAAACAACTGTGAGCAAAATCAGCCACCATCTACAAAACTATCGTTAGGGTATACAATTAATTAAGAAAAACTTTTCGAAAAAGAAGTTTTTCAAAGAAAAGTAAAGGCCATATTAAACTTAAGATCAGCAGAAATAAAAAACTGTAATAATTCAAACTCAAAACGACCAAAACTTGCTTTTAAAGAATAAGTAAAACCCAAATCAAACTGAAATTAAATAAACTATCATCGCAAACAAACATACAATACATACTGATATAAATCAATAAAGAAATATTAAAACGAGTAAAACTTAAACTGAATACGCAAATCGATCACAAAACTAACAAAAATCACTACAAACAAGACTTTGGCTAATGCCCCCTTACGTAACGATAAAAGTATAAAGCCAATAGCGTCACTGACACTCTACTGAAAAGAACTATATTTAAAATACTTTCTTTTGTCCTTATTACAACACTGTAATAAAATAAAATAAAAATAAAAGAAATAAAATGAAAAAAAAATAAAAGAAATAAAAAGAAAAAAAAATAAAGAAATAAAATGAGAATTGCAGTGAAGTAAAATCTTGAGCTGATGAGCTTTCAGCAATTAATACCATTATATATCATATATTCAGTTTAATTTCAATAATTATTTCCGAGACTGTCGAAGACACGCGTAGCTTTCAGTAATACTTTTACCATTAGGGTAGGGAACAGTAGCTAAACTCTTGTTTGTAGTTATTTTAGTTCATTTTATGCTTGATTTGCATATTCAGTTGACGTTTTACTCGTTTTAAGATTTATTTATTCAATATCCGTTGTATGTTTGTTTGCTATGATTGCTAATTAATTTTTTTTTATGGGTTTTATTATTCTTTAGACGTAAAAGATTTTTCGTACGTTTTAAGCTTGACTTGCATATTCAATCTAAGTTCTACTCGTTTTAAGATTTATTTACTTCTGTATATGGTACCTGTTATATCTTTATTCGCTATGATTGTTCATTTAATTTCTGTTCGTTTTAGGTTTCACGTATTTTTTAAAACTAATTTCTGGTCGTTTTGAGTTTGAATTATTATAGATTTTTATTTCTGCTGATCTTAAGTTTAATATGGCCATTATTTCTCTTTAAAAACTTCTTTTTCGGATTAAATTTTAAAACTAATTTCTGTTCGTTTTTTATTGCCAAAGTTTCAAGTTTCCAAAATTGCCTATTTAAAAATCAGACTTTTTTTCAACATCGAAGTTTCATTGAAGTATCTGACCTAAATCAGACTTTTTTTTTCAATATCGAAGTTTCATTAAAGTATCTGAACTAGTATCAAAGTAAACAAAGTAATCAATAAGCAACTTGCATTACTTACAGCCCTTACCCCAATAATCAAAGCTGCCCCGTAAATCAGTAAATCCAAGCAACAAAGTAACAATTAGCAACTTGCATAACTCAAACCATTTCCCGGGAGTTGGGATATGGGGTTCAACCCTGGAAGCATTGTTATTTGGCCTTTAGCATTGACTATTTAAAATAAATGGCTATCTTAAAATTTTGACCAGATACCTTTGGAAATGGGAGTGGGATCTAGTTGCCCTTTGATTACATTTGACTTTTGAAAAAAACTATAAGTTTCAATTTCCAGTTGAATTAATCTTGGATTAACAGTTAGATTTTTTAACCCCACCACTAAGTTGCAGTAATTTGAATTTTAGAATATTTTCCACAAAAGGGCTATTTTCAAACTTAAATTAGATACATTTGGGGGGAAAAGCGTAAACGGGGAGGGGGGAGCTGGTTACCCTCTGATCACTTTCAACTCATAAAAAGGGCAAAAGAAACTTCGATTTCCAATCGAATGAGCCTCCTGAAAGTTTATACGACCACAACTTCCATAATAATTTTATATGTTAACGATGGTAACTAGCATAATTTATAACGCTTTTCCCTAGGGGTGGAGTGGGGAAGGTTTCAAACACGGATCCATTATTTTTTGACATTGGACTATTTTGAACAAAATGGCTATCTCAAAATTTAGATCTGATACATAAGGGGAAAAGAGGCCATGGGAAGGGGGGGGGGGGCTAGTTGCCCTCCAATCACTTCTGATTCTTAAAAAGGACCGAGAAATTTTAATTTTTAGATCAAATAAGATTCCTCCAAAGTTTATATGACCATCACTTCCATAAAAACCTTTAATGCTCCTGAGGCATAACTTACAAACCTGTCCTGGGCTCTGGGAATTGTGCCATTTCTGATGGCATTGATATGGATGTGAGAGGGGGGGGAGCTATTTGCCCTCCGGTTACTCACAATACTTTAAAATGGAAACAAAACTTCCGATTTCCGATCAAATGAGCCTCCAATATTTCATAAGAGCCTTATACACTCCTGGGGCTTTAATAACAACTTTTGCCCAAGGGCTCTTGGGATTGTGTCAACCCCGAAGGCATTGTTATATAATCTTTGTCTAAATTGAACACACTGGCTATCTTAAATTTTTGATCGGATGCACTTGGGGAAATCCTCCTTCAAAGTTTATACGATCATTCCTTTCCAAAAAACTTACATGCATTCGGGGTATAACTTACAACCTTTAACCCTGGGCTTTGCACGATTGTATCAATCCCAAGGGCATTTTTATATGACATATGGACTATTTTGAACAAAATAGAAATCTCAAATTTTCGACAAAATCCTTTTGGGGGAAAAGAAGTGGGCGGGCAGAGGCTATTTAGCCTCCAATCACTTTCAGCTCTTAAAATGGAACTACAACTTTCAATTTCTAGTCAAATAAACACCCTCCGAAGTTAATATGACCATTCCGTCCACAAAAAAGCTTATATGCCTCTGGACATAACTTATAAGACTGGCTCCAGGGGATTGTGTCAACCCCGAAGTTTTTGTTACATGATCTTTGGTCTCTTTCAAACAAAATGGCTGCCTAAAAATTCAATTGGATGTATTTGGTGAATAGAGAGCTAGTTGCCCCCTGTTCCTTTTGACTCTTAGGGAAAACTATAACTTTCAATTTCCAATCAAGTGAACCCCCTCCAAATTTTATATTAACACCTCTTCAAAAAAACCTTATATGCCCCAGAGGGACAACTTATAACGCTTACCCCCAGGTTCCTCTGGGTTCTGTCAACCCCAGAGTTTTTGTTATATGACCTTGATCTATTTTGGACAAAATGACTATATTAAAAACTCGATCTGATGCATTTGGGGAATAGAGGGTGTGGAGGGAGGCTAGTTGACATCTTATCAACTTTTGACTTTTAAAGAGAGAACTAGAACCTTCAATTTCCAATCAAATGAGTCCCTTTTGAAGATTATATGACCACTCCTTACTTAAAAATCTCAAATGCCCCCGGGGCATAAATCGGAACACTCGCTCTAGGGCTCTGGAAGGTTGTGTTGACCCCGGACTTATTTTGAACAGAAAGGCTATCACAAAGTTTTGGTCTTTTGAATTTGGGGAAAAAAGACCTTGGGAGGGGCTAGTCGCCCTGCTATCACTTTTGACTCTTAAATAGGGCGCTTGAACTTCTGATTTCCAATCGATAGAGCCCCCTCTGAAGTTTATATGGCCATCCCTTCCATAAGAACAATATAATAATGCGCCCAGGGCATAACTTACTTTGCTTGCCCCAGGGCACTGGGGGGTATTGTTGACCCCAGAGCTTTTTTTTATCTGATCTCAGAACTATTTTTAACAAAATGGCTATTTCAAATTTAGATCGGATGCATTTGGGCAACAAAGGGCATGGGGGGACTAGAAGCCCTCCAATAACTTTTGACTCTTATAAAGGCCCCTAGAACTTCTGATTTATGGCCTCTACTATAAGCATCACTAGCTAACAGTAATAAGAGATCCACCAAAGAAGAATAAGAACAAGAACATAAATATCATACAAAGCCAATAAATTGACTCTAGACTAGATTAGCATTAATAGCAGGTTAGTTCGCCCACCATCATTGTCAGCAATTGCTGTTTTTTTAAGTAAAATCACAGCCACAAACTATAAAAGTGATTTCAAAAATAATGATGCATAAACCAAAAAGGGAAGACAAATAAAGATGATTGTGTATAGCAGGCTACATAGCATATGTTTAGTTAACCAGTATGCGACCTTGAAATTTTATGAAATTTTGCATCAAGGTCACCAATTAAAAGGAAGAATGGTGTCACTTACAAAACTTTACAATTTATACAAAAAATATAGAAAATGCAATATTGACACAATATTGAAGGGTTAAAATTACACATCAACTCGAATAGAATAATTTTTTCCTTCATTCCACAAGATTTTGTTTACGATAGTATGTCTGTTTTTGATGCAAATTCAGAGGAAAGGTGCTGAAAAAAGAAAAGAAATCTTGACAAATACCTAGAAGCAAAAAGAGTTTTATTATCATCTGGAGAATGCTGTCCAGCAATAGTAGTCCCGATAGTACGAAAATTTGGTCGCCGAGCACCAGGAGGGACAACTGCAAACTCAAAAACAGTCCCTCTCTTACGGCAATCTTCGTTGACATCCTGGATCAATGTTGTGATCTCTTTGAGTGTAGCATCATTCCTTCAAAATGAAACAGAACTTAATTCCCCTGCTGAAAATAAAATGAATATTCTGGGATCTTCTATAAGGCGAAATTGGGATTAATCTAAATATCATAAATATCTGCAATCTAGTACTATAAATAGAAATATTATATAGAAACACTGTAGTATTAACATAACATTACAACCTAGTACTATAGTCCCTCTCTTAAGGCAGTCTTCGTTGACATGCTGGATTACTGTTGTTATCTCTTTGAGTGTAGCGTCATTCCTTCAAAATGAAGTAGAACTTAATTCCCCTGCTGAAAATAAAATGAATATTCCAGGAACCTCTATGATAAGTCGAAAGTGGGATTAATCTATGAGCATTTGTGTGCTCAAAGACGAATTCATTCTTAAGAATGGCTTGAAGACCCACTCCTTGTTGGGAATTTTGAAAACATGGTGCTTAGAATTATAACTGTACAGAAAACTGGAACTTCCCCTCTTCTGTCAGAGCTCATTCAAATATATCAAAAATATAAGTTGACAAGGGGGAATGCTAAGGAAGAATGCTAAGGAGAATTTTTCAAGGTGAATCATCCACAAGCAATTTTACAGGGAGGGAGGATTCTCAGCAAGGATGGAACTATCTGGAGGGAATTTGACAAGAGGGGGGGGGTGCACGTCATGTCAGATGAAATTTTTATGGAGGAGTTTTCCGTGAGGGGGAGAGATGTATTTCCTAGAGGGTGAACGAGATTTACTAGCATTATTTGAAAAACAAACAGAAATAATGCCTTATAAGAAGGGTGGCCCCCTTATCAAAACCTTCCTCTTTACACTAAAGTTTGACTGCTTACTAAAATTGAAACACAATGGCTGTTATATTAGAATAGGAAACTTTTTTATAAGTGTTAAGAGCTTTAGCATAACGAGTAAGATATTGAGGAGGGGGCAAGCCTTCAAATTGGAATAAATCTGCCAAAATTAATATGCAAATTTTGTTTTAATTACACATATACAGTGAGCCAAATTCAAACCTGCATTAGTCGAAAAACATTCAGAAATTAAAATAAAAAAATACAGGGTTTTTTAACTGAAAGCATTTCCTAACTTACAATTCTTCAATCTCTTGTTCTACCTTTTTCAGAGATTGAATAATAAATAAACAAGTTTTTTTTTACAGAAAGTAAGGAGCAACACTAAAACCTAAAAACGAAATGAAATTATTTTATATATGGAAGGGGAGTCCCCTCCTCAATGCCTTGCTCTTTATACTAAAGTTTGACTATTTGTCGCAACTCTACTTTTTACAACAATAAGAACTTTAGTGTAAAGAGCAAGGCATTGGGGAGGGGACTCCCCTTTCAGATACGGAATAATTTCTGTCCATTTTAAGTTTTAATCCAGCTCCTTACTTCCAGTTAAAAAAACTTGTTTTTTATTATTCAATGTTTGAAAAAGGCAGAACAAGAGATTGACTAATTGTTAGTTCAGGAAACCTGAAAAATCAGCCTGCTAACCAATAAAAAAAACAGCTTCTTTACTAGGAAAAAGTTTACTATTCTTTACTATTTTTTTTTCTCAAGTAGATCTAAAAAGTATATCCAACCTTTTCTCTCTTCTATTATTGCATTTTAAATATTCCTTCATCATAGTGTGAAGATTTACCGTACTGTTTTCTGTGTTTGATTGTCCAAGCCATTAACAGTGCTTCTGAGCTTATTATGATAAAATACATTAGTATCTTTAAAAGTACAAAATACTTTATAAAATTTCAACCAAAGTAGCCACTGCTACTTTGTTAACTCATATTGTTTGTTTATATATATTTATATAATAAAACAATTTATATAATATTTTTTTCTGTTTTTCTTTTTATTTTTCTAGGTGTTTGTACAACTTGCAATAAATAAACAGTTATTATTATTACTATAAGCTATAAAATGTAAACAAAAGTACTCATTACCAGGTATACATTTGATACTCATTGTGAAGAGGCACATTTGAACCTCTATAGTCATCAAGAGAATTATGACTACCAGTACTGCAGAACACTCTCAACAGGAAAGGACACATCTGAAAAAAAAGTATATGGATACAACCAGACAAATTAGTTGTTTCTAGCCATTAAAAGAAGTAAACCAAGGAAAGTGAATTAAATGAAAGCTTTTGTAATTCAGTCATACTGTACTGAATAGGTGAACCTAATGGTGTGGGGAGAAGGTTTTATTGGAAAAATACACCATTTGATAATTTTGAAATACTCAGCAGAAAGTTGAATAAACAAATTAATATATAAACAAACAAGGATGGATAGTCCTGCCCAGTCAAAATAAGGAATGACAAAAATTTGCTATCAGAAGTTCTTATCATCCCTTAACTTTGTTGTATATAAAATCATTCCTTACAATTCCTTAATTAAACAAGAAATTTTCAGAGTTCCTTTTTAATGGACTAAAATTAATCTCATTCTTTAATAAAATGTACAAAGTAATGAATGAATAGGAATGATCCTTACTTAGTAAAACAGGCCTTAGTGAGGCATGAGTGACTCATTTATTATGTGTTTTTTTTTTTCACATCTACAGATTACATTATGCAAACATCATTGCAAATAACTCAAAATTAACTAGATATTGCAGCTTGTTGTAGCTAGAGATAGGGGGAAGAATTAAATTTGCATCCAACAATGAAATAATTGCACACCATATCTTCAGCAAAAATAATTTTTTTGTTCAGATACATGAAAGATTTCATTCAACAAAATCATATTTAAAAACAGAAATTATTCATAGTCTAAGTTATAATGTTAAGTAAATGAAGAGCAACATATAACTTGTGTTTCCTTCCAGATGGAAGGGGTTATTGTAAAAACTTGGGATGGTGTTTGTTTAATCAACAATTGGAAGTATGCTGCATTTTATACAGGCCAAAAATGGTTGGAAGAACATTAGCCCCTTCCCATAGCTTTTTTATTCCCCTGGGCAACCATTTAACCACCCAAAGTCCACAAAAAAAATTGTTGAAAGCCATTAAATTTGGAATGGCTAAGAGGTCCAAAAAGCGTGCATTTGGGAAATAAAACTCCAAAGGCAAGGACTTCAAATGATCCAATTGGGCTAATCCTCAAAGATATATCTTGGGAGAAAATGTATCATTTTAAACCTTGTTAAAACCATAGCATTACAAAAAATTTCAATCTGTATCATTTGAGGTAAAATTGACTCATCCAACTTCCCCTCCACAACTAATTTGTTAGTGCTAAGGTAGACATGTTACACATTGCTTAAACCAAAATCATGCAAGTATTTTTCAATTTCAGGGGACATACCTAGCCATGTAAACAATGTAGTCACTAGAATTAGACAGTCTAAAAAAAAGAGACAAGATGGAACAGCACACAAATGAAACATTCAATACTATACTTTTTAATTGAAAGAAAATACTTTTTTAACAAAAAAAAACTGTAGAGAATACACCCTGGATAAAACCCACCCCCTTGCTGAAAATACCCCCTTGGAACACACATTTTTTCATTGTTTGTTTCTACTATGCTTTCTATTCTTTTGGTTACCTCATAATTACCATATAGTCACTGATTAACCCCACCCCTCCCACCACCTATGCAGCTGTCCATGTTCCAAACATAGTAGCCTACTTAATGCTTACTCATTTTTATATCAACCTATCCAATGCCTGGACATGATAGTTATAGGCTACAAATGATACAAAAGTCAAATAAGTTTAAAAATAATATAAAATTAACATTAAAACAATATAAGCCTCATAACCAAACTTTTACTTTAAGCTGGGATGTAACCTTTTTTATGAATAAGATTTTTTGGGGTACTTGTTTAAATCCCCTGTTCACCTACCTTGTACATAGTTCAAAGCTAAATTTTGCCTCATTAGGAGGGGTTGGGGGGGGGGAGGGAGTGGTGGTGCAACTTTTATGGTAAGAACATTGTATCTAGGGATAGTTCTTAAGAAAAATACAATTATACCATGTTTTCTTTGAATTATTTTGTTTCTGTCTCTGGATTAGCCTTCATACAGGGTTACTAGTTGTTCAAGCATTAGAAGTTTTAAAGGAAGGTCTAGATATTTAAACAAAGTTACTAGGTCATCCCTAATTTGAGCAGAATATTCTCTGCAAAATTTTCTTTACCTAACTAACAGTTTTGTAAGAGCATAAAAAGATCCTAAAACTGCATTTTAAAATATTATGCCTACTTAAAATGTTGTACAGGTGAAGGGACCAGAATAATTATTGTGAGGGGAGTGGAAGGCGAATATGTTTAAGGATAGAAGGTGGTGTTACAAATACAATTCTCACATAAAAAAAAACTTAATTTTCATATGATGAATGAAACAAAAATTTAAATGGTAAGAATTAATGGTGAAAAGATTAATTCCTTCAATATATTATGCATTTGGCATTCAACATTAATACAGTATGTCCACAACCAAAAATAGCAAGAGAAAACAAAATTTAAACTCACAATCTGGCTTTTAAAACAATTCTCCTTCTTTATACATTCAATTGTAAAACCAAAAATCCAACAGAACATTCTGTTAAACAACTTAAAGTATAGTTCTTGGCTAATCTTGTCAAGATTGTCTTGGCCACCAATGATGGAAATGTAAGAATCTTATATCATTTGGAATACTGCATTTGAAATAGTTTAATCAAGATTCAAGAAACTGAAAGGCTACTTTTGTGAACACATGAGGAACTGACTGACTTAAATTGTATTGGTCTGATTTTTATGCAAAGTAACACATGAGACAAAAATAAGCAAACAAGAGGGTAGTGAAGTTAAGGTGTGTAAAATGGTATTTGCTAGGGATGGTCACTAGGGGTGACACTGTGATTGGGTGATTTTTGGAGATTTGGGGAACCAATTTTTTTTTCTAGGGAGACACATTTTCTGGGATATCTCCAAAAATTCAGGGATAGTGGAAGCCCTGATTGCCACTGTGTTTTGCATATATTGGCATCTAAAGAAAAATTTTGCAGATCCAATTTGTTTCAGCACAAATTTGAAAACTTATAAAATGCTTGTTAAATGCATGCTTATTTTTTTTAAAATCATAGAAAAAGTGTAAAACAGTGGAAGAAGTGAAGATTAAGGTTCTCCTCATGCATGATGTGCTAAATATGATTACTGTGTATATTACAAAGTAAGAATTGTTTTCTTAACATGTTTCTTTATGTGAAGGGACTTATATAGGCCTATACTTTATAATTATTCTGCATACTATGAAGTAAGAATTATTGGTCAATGTTGGTATTACCTGGACAATTGTTTTGGGTCATGAAACTATTGTTAATAGATGCATTTTGACTTTTTGAACATCTTTTCTCTCTTGAAAAACTACTGCAAACTCACCATTATGGAGGTATTATATATTTGCACATTGGGGGGGGGGCATAGTATATATTACCTTAATTACCTTAATTTGCACTTTGGAGCAAATTAAGATCTGTAGATCTGTTGAATGCTCCTGAGTTGAATCGGTGATGTCTCATAGCAGGTATGAGCAGGACGGAATGTCCCACTCATACTTCCAGTCTTTTGTGGCCCACTCTTTATCCAGTGCCTTCTTGAATGCTTTGGAGGTGGGGGCTGAGACTGTTGCTTCGCACAGTTCATTCCAGGGGTTGACGACTCTGTTGGTGAAGAAACTTTTTCTGGCCCTGGTTCTGACTGACTGCTTGAACAGCTTCTTTGAGTGTCCTCTGGTGCACTGTGGGGGGCCTGGGTGGATGGGCAGGATCTTGGCATATGATGAGTTCAGCAATTTGCGGGTCATCATCATGTCGCTACGGTTGCGCCTGTACATGAGGGTAGGGAGGTTGAGAGCCCGTAAACGATCTTGATAAGGTTTGTCTCCAAGGTTTGTGATGGCCTTGGTTGCTCTCCTCTGGACTCCCTCAATTAGCCTGACATCTCCTTTGTATGTTGGGAAGGCAGCGCACATACCAAAATCCAAAACGGGTCTGACTAGTGCCTTGTAAAGTTTCAGGAAAACTAGTGGGGATCTGCTGGTAACTGTTCTTTTGATCAGACCTAAGTTTGTGTTGGCCTGGGACACGCTCTTGATGGTGTTGGCATGGAACTTGAGAAGGCTGTCAACAATGACCCCAAGGTCGCGTTCCTCTGTGCTGGTCTTGATGGGTGAATCAGAGTTGGAGGCATGTTCATGCATATGGTATTGGGTGCATGGGTTTGAGGATCCAAAGTGTAGCGTGCTGCACTTGCTTATATTGAATGATAAGAGCCATTTGTCTGCCCACAGCTGGATTTTCTGGACATCTGTTTGCAGGGATTTTACATTCACTGCTCCAAATAGCTTTGAGTCATCAGCATAGAGAGACAAGTTGTTTTCCACCTCGCTGAATATATCATTGATGTAGATGTTGAACAGTGTAGGACCAAGAACAGTTCCCTACAGTAATCCACTGATGACATCACAGGGCTCGGAAAAGACCTTTTCACCTCCAACACCAAATAGCCTTACACTCTGGGTTCGTCCTGACAGGAAGTCCATAAGCCAATCAACCAGGTTGGGGTGTAACTGGGCAGCAGTAAGCTTTTCTCTTAGCCTTTTGTGTGGGACTTTATCAAAGGCCTTAGCAAAGTCTAGTAAAACTAGGTCCACTGGCAATCCTTTGTCAAGCAAATCTGTAATGATGTCATATGTTTCCAGTAAGTTTGTTTCAACTGACTTTCCTGGTTGAAACCCATGCTGATTAGGGGATAGGATATTGTTGACTTTCAGATGTTCCAGTATTGCATCATTGACCACTCTTTCAAGGATTTTTGCAACTACTGATGTGAGACTTATAGGTCTGTAGTTTTCTGCTTTAAGTCTGCTGCCTTTTTTGAATATTGGGGTCACAAAAGCAGTTTTCCAATCAGATGGGACAGATTTGGCATTAATAGAATTTTGGAATAGGTCAGACAGTGGTCCTGCGATGATGGTTGCCAGTTCCTTCAGCAGTCTTGGGTGCAAGTGATCTGGTCCAGTTGATTTATTTGTGTCAAGATTTTGAAGCCGTTTGAGGATGTTGGAGGATGCTGTTTAAATACAGCAATGGTTAGTTTATGTATTTAATATATGCTATGCTTTACCCCTGCCCCCCTAATGTACAAATATATAGCCCAAATTTGCTTCTAAACTATTACAGATTCATAATTTCAAATATCTGATCAACAAAAACAGAAATGATTGCAATTCTATATGTGTAAATACAAGAATATTTGGGCTGGAATAACTAAATAATAGTGAGTTTGTGGTAGTTTTGCAAGAGAGAAAAGATGTTCAAAAAGTCAAAATGCATCTATTGACAATAGTTTCATGTCCCAAAACAATTGTTCAGGTAATACCAACATTGACTGAATTATTTTCTAAGAGGTTTCCTTATATGGAGCTTATATCCTAGGCTTATAGCCTACTCAAAGGTGTTTTCCAAAATCTAAGAGGCTAATCCCTCCCATAATTGGCATTGCTGATTGCAATTCATGATTAGCCTATAACCCTATAAAATAGAGCCTGGTGAAAGAGAACTTGATGGTAAAGGGCCCACTTCCTTAATATTGAGAATATATGACAATGGGATGAGTATTACAAACAAATAGCCTAGAATATATTTTAGAGCACACCTAACAAAAGTGATACCCACCTTTTCTCTATCAACTACAGCTTCAACTTTTTCAACCTTTCCTTCAATTTTTGACTCAATTGCACGGTACATTACTATTCTTTCTTTAGTCTTATTTATGATTTTAACAAATTTAAAAGTTTCTGTTGTGGTAAAATACAATTACTACGAGTTTAGATAGGTAGCGATGCTAAGAAACAAACGGCGTTCCTAACGCTTTGAAACAATCTGCACCAGTTTTCTGACTAGAATTGCACGGAAATATATTAATTATTACTATCAGAACAGCAGGTTCAAACTTGCCAAAACAACAAAAAATCCTTGATAAACAAAAATATTAACAGATATCCGAGTCAGGAAGGAATAAGTAAAATCAAAATTTATCAAAAACACGATTGTTCCAAAAACATGTTCAGCGTTCCGCATTGCACCAGGACTTTTAATGTGTACGAAAAACAATGCAATGGTACCGCATAGGCACGCTGTGAACAAAGCACATATTTGCACACACAAAAGTAATCTGCCAACATTCAAGTGCGGTATCTGTTAGAATCTAACGATATTTTGAATTTTATGGACCAGATCTATTGTTTTCATTGCTGCTTTTCCGATTATTATTACATTTTTATGAAGTTTTTTATGACGGTTTAATAAAACTTTACATGGAAAAACCTAGTAGCGGAAACATTTGACCGAAAATGATAATGCCTATTTAAAGCCCCAAAATAATTAAACAGCAACCGACCTCCTGTCTATGACCTTTGTCATTTTTTTCATGGGCTCCTGTAACTCAATGGCATCAGCTAAATATTTCTGGATAAACACTGCACATACAATATTGAAAATATCCATTAATGTGTTGCCTGGGACACCGTGAAACAATTAGTTCCAGGGGCGAGGTTTATAAATCATGCTCTTTTTCCATTGCTACACGCAAGTCTTATAATATAAAAAGATTTGTAAGATACATCTTGGTAATCCAGCCAGCTATGAAATGTAGTGATCATTTCTTCAGCCAAGAGTACTTCAAGCTTTATCAAGAGGGGCTTGAAACTTGTACTTTTAAGTCACTGGACTAAAGAAACCCCATTGCAGAAAAACATTGAAACAAATAATAACTTTCCAAAAACTGTAGTCCAAAACAGTGCCAATGCAAATCAGATTGAACTCCAGTTCCAATTCCAAAAATTGTAGGGAGGTACATGGACTAAAAACAAGTCCTTTTACCTCTGACTTTTTCTTCAGAAAAACTAGCCATTGGAAGCACTATTCGCCTCCAGTCAGCAAACAATGAATACATGCAATTATGTACAATAATACACTGTTATTGATTGTGGGAGGTGCGAGTACCTGAGCTACCTGTCCCCAGCAGTTTAAGGCGACTAAGCCGGCCGGCACCAATACGGCTTTCTGCTCATTCCCGCTCTATTCTGCACAATCAAAAACTATAGATAAATCATATCCTTTTAAAAAATTGACTTTTTAAAGCTTTAATCGTTAGTAAACAATATTTCTCTTCTTTAAGATATCAATTGATGCCTGAAATATCTAACGGTCAATATCCCATGACAAGTTAGAATCCTTGCCAAGCGGATATTTCTAGAGAAAGTGAGTAGTGTCTGGAATAAAATGGTATCTTATCTGAAGGTTTCAACCCTGAAATTATAAATTCGTTAGAGTTTGATTTATGTAACACTACTTTTGACCATATTTAAGTGCATAAAATAATCTTGAGATATTTTATGTACAGGTGTCTGCTAAAAGTAAACCTGCCACAATAATATTTTAAAGGCAAAAGCTGTAGCGACAGAATTGTTGTGATTTCATTTTTGCTTCTTTGACGCTGTGAACAGGACTTTAAACAATGGCACTATCACATTTTTGTACGTTTCTTAAAGATCGGTTTGAAAACGACGAACTTGATTTTCGAAACAGTCTTTATTTATCTTAGCGTCAATTTCACAGAATTCGACGGTTATACGTTTTTGGTCTGATTACGAAAACATTATTCTTTTTATCCGCACTTGTTATTTCCAAGCAAATGTCAGAAAAGTTACTATCCGAGCTAATTTCATAAAACCAAATAAACATGCTGAATCCCCGAATTTGAAAATGGACAGACTTAATGGAGTGGAACTACTGAATCTACTGAATTAGATAACCGAATGGGAACCAAAATAAACATGCTATATTACAACCAAATGCGATGGGGCTACTAAATCCACCTAATTCGGTTACAAGCAGGAATAAGAAAGACGTGCTAAATCATCTACTTTGGAAATGGACGGAAAAAAATAAGAAATAAGCATCGTGTCTTCGCCAGCCTGCCCATTTTTGCCTAAATCTTTCTCTTTAACAAAATTTTTCTGAATCACCAAAATCTTTTTCGGGGGGGGGGGAGTCATCTAAGCATTTAATTTTTTAGTTTAATGGGGATTTGTACTTATTCTTGAAAATGACAAAGAATATCTGGGGAGATCATACTGAAGTTTTATAAACGGTACGTTCTCTGTGAACACATCTTTAATAAAACTATTCTCGTACGCCATCTTAACATCTATTTAAATATAATGGCGCGTTTAAACTTGTTTATAGTTTTGGTTACAGATAATTTTGTTTAAAATGGTTGAATTACTTTCGTCAGTTAAGAGCTTGTATCAAGAAGCATTAGAACACGAACAAGAATCTGGAAATGATTCAGGAGACCGTGAATCTATTTATAGTTTCCAAGGATATGACACTGGTAAGCAAGGCAACTCCAATCTGGAGTCTTAGGCTAGCCTAATAACAGAATCAACCTTGATTGAATAGGCCTAGGATATGTTAGAAAGAGTAGATTTTTAGTTTTTCAATACCTGGCTGTGTAGAAAGTGAACAGACAATTGGATGTGTGGGTATAAGCCTAGGATTCAATCAGTACATAAGGAAACATGTTAAGAAAACAGTTGTTATGTCATAATATGCAGAATTATCCTAGTTTACAGATTTTGTTGAGGGATAACCATTATATTCACTCTTCCTTGTATTTCCAGTTTTCTATCACATTATCAGTATTACTCTATTAATATGTTTTTGTGAGAAATTATGAGATAGCACTGATGGTGCTTAATTACATTTATGGAAAAGTGCAGTTGAATCCATGTTTATTTTTTTTAAATGTTGTTTAAAAAAACATTGTACAACAGTGGAAGAAGTGGAGATAAAGGTTCTCCTCCTGCGAAATGTTTTAAATAGGGTTATTCTGCATAGGCTACTATGAAGTAAGATTTGTTTTCTTACCCATATTTTCATTTTCAGATTCAATTCTTTGTTGTGGATAATTCAAACTTAAAACCACCTGAAATTATTATCTGTGAGTATTAAAAACCCAAAACAAATAGAAATTGTATGTAAATAGTCACATTTATATTATATGTATGTAAAAAGTCACATCAAACATAAAGATGATAGATACAGATATAGGCCAGATGAATAAATATATCTTAAAACAAGTAAAAATTAAAATGAATAATCAAGTCAAATTTTAATAGACATAAATTACTACAAACAGGATTACTGCTACTAGCCTATTCCCCTCTATCTTCTAAAGGTTTTTATGCCCATTGTTTTTTATCAGAAGCTGTGTATATTTTGAATATAATGAACTAATGAATCTAAACTGAATGTTTAATATATAAAAACATTAACTTTTTAGAATCCATGCTACCAGCATTTTTTTTTCAATATTAACTTAAAACATATTGTGCAGCAACTAAGGTAAATCCTGTGATGGTGCTGGTGAGTGATGGCAATGATTTTCATCCCACTTTGTCTTCCATGGTTGCATGTGGTAGTTATGATCAACTTTGGACCCAAATGCATTGGTGACAGGGTCTGTTACCATCTCATTAGTTAATGAATTTGAGTAGAACATGATTCTGTTGGAGAAAAGTGGTTTGCTGTATGCATCTGGGCTCTCTTCAGAAACAGTTTAAAAGAGTGGCCTCTAGTCTTCTGGCACATGTCTAGTTAGGTATAAGCTAGAAGGTTTTCTCTGGTTGATAACTTATTAGTCATGATATGTCTCCTATTTGTCTTCTATAAACTAGCAAAGGTAGCTTAAATTTTCTTAATCTTGCAGGTTAATCAAGACTTTTGTACCTTGTATACATTTGTGGCTTTGAATAGACTCAAAAGCAGTTACATCATCCTTATTAATAGGGAAAGCAACAAGTTCAAGTTCCTTTTATTTCCATAAAATGACAATTACAAAATAATACCCCAAAGGGCTGAATGGCCCAAATCAATATAGAACAGTCATTCCATTTTCTATGACAGGCCAAACTAGGGCTTTGTACAGTTTTAGCATAGTCTATGGAGCTCTGGAGAAGATTGTACTTTTTGGTAACCCTAGTCTTTGTGATGCTTTACCAATAATAAGTCTTGTACACAATGTGAATTCCAACTTGTTGTCTATAATAAGCCCAAGATCTCTATCTTCAGTTGTAGGTGAAACATGTTGAGGTTGTGCATTATTTGAATCTATATTGTATACCTGACTACAATTAGTTTTCTCAAAGTGGATAATTCTTTACTTGTTCAGTTCAAGATGCCCCATTTAGAGAAAGATCTAATATCAGCTTTTAATGTAGGGTCTGCATTTACTGGGTCATTAATTTTAGCATCATCAGTATGGAGTCTTAGTTTGTTTATGAATGCATACAGGGCATCATTAACATAGCTATTAAAGAATGTTGGCCAAAACACAGAACCTTGTGGAACTCAACTTATGACTGTTGCAATTTCAGAAAAGAAAGATTGGTCTTCATCACCATGAACCTTGACCACTTGCTTCCTATTTGTCAAGAAGGCATTTATCCAGCTGGCTGCAACTGGAGTAATACCAATAGTATATAGCTTTATTTTCAGTCTTTTAAAAGCCTTAGGAAAGTCAAGAAGCACAACATCTGCATCCACCCTTTTATCAACAAGTTCAATTATATATTCATATGCTTCTAGGAGGTTTGTCTCAGGTGATTTTCTTTGTCTAAAGCCATGGTGATATTAGGTGAATAGTTCATTACAAATGTTACAATTATATTAAATGTTACATCATAAGTACACTAAAAAGTTTATAATATAGGTTATTCATTGATAATGATTTCTGACCATTTTAAGTTTAAATTAATCATATGGCACTTTACTTGTGTTTATAAAGCTTCATTTTTAAGAGACTGTTTTTTATTGGTTTCAGTTTGTTTATTATTGTAATTCTTTTATCATTGGTTAATATTATAGACATATTTCCATATTGTAGTCATTTTGAACACCTGGATATGCACAGTGTCTTTAGATCAAGTTCATCATTCCCAAAAAGTTTCAACTTAATATCCTTAGCAATTCCTGAGATACTGCAAATATGCCATTTTGACAACCTTGTTTCAGTTACTATCTGCTGATTTAGTTCAGCACCTGTCTCAGCATTAAGTAGCCAGCTGACAAAGACCATATGATTTTCCCTTCAGGGAGCCTTTTTTGTATCTTGATCATATGGGCTCAAGTGCAGTGTTCACATACAGCTTTAGCTGAACTTCTATACATAAGCAAGTACATGGTTAAACAGATATGTTTAGCAAGGACACCAATTCATGAAAATTGGGGGAGGGGCAAAGATTTATTTCTTTTGATTTTTTTAAGGGAGATGATAAAAAGGAAAACAACATTGAACAAACATACCTGAAAATAGGGGTTAGTGGTGACATTACTGCTTGGATAAACTGTAAACTAATCAATCCAATTCCAGTTTTTTCAATTTTTTGTGATCATGATATCACTGATTCTTTTCTTTTTCATTATCAATTACAGATGTTCCTTCACATGCCCTAATGCTGAGAAGAATTTTTCATTGTTGGCAGTGGTCACATGCAATGTAGCAACTAGCCTCATCATTTTATCAATGCAGAATAAATAGTTGGAAGGTTGGATGAAATTTCAATAGCTTAGAGAAGATCTGTTTTTGAGATATTCCCTTTTGAAAGATACAACTTTGCAAGAGGAGCTAGGATTATTGTCATTTCTTAGCTTTTTGAGTGTCTTGCATATCCCAGAAATCACTGCAAATACCTTCCAAATTAGCCAACTTTCTGATTGACGTTGCTCTGATGAATAATCTACAATGGCTAACGCTTTCTATTATTAGGAAACTTGAGACAAATGAGGCTGTTTTGATTTTGTCCAGTATTCTTTTTTCTTCATGTGATGCCGTGCCATCTGAACAATCTAAGGCTGGCTCTGCAACAGTACTATCAAATCAAGCCTTCACTTTGAAGGCTGATTGAAACCACAAATCAGGATAGTTTTCTCAAGCTCCAAGACTTCTGCCTGCTGATATGCTGAGATTTCACAAATAGTTCATGTTGCATGTTGCTGCAGGATAAAAATATGTAGTTTCTACACCACACGGAAAATCTCCACAAAGTTTACTGATATTTTTTAGATAGTCAGTCAAAACCAAGTTTAATCTTTGAAGGTGACAGTATACATTAGATGCATCAGGTACCTTCTCTCCTTAAGCTTCATTTGAACATTATTAAATTCCCCTCTCATAACAGATGTACTGTCATAGCATTGGAAAATACACAGCATCAAATCTACATCAAGGGTAAAAGAAGGGAATATGCCTCCAAAAATCATTGTTCTCCTGTCCCATTATCCATGGTACTTGTCCTACAAATGGGTAGGGGTGGGTCAACTTTCTATCTACTTGCCACCAACTCTGATCCCCATTAGGGGTTCTCTTATGATCAGTGATCATCTATGATATTATCTGTTTTGTGAACTAGTATTGGGCTTGCTTTTTTTATTTTTCTTCTAGAATGTGCAAGAACTGATTTAGATGGGTCTTCAGACAACTTTGAAGGAATTGAATATGAACCTGTTGATGATTTATCACTAGACTCACACTCCTCAGACACTCTGAGTGATTTTGATGTAAGTACAAATTTTGACCTTGAGAGCACAGTGTCTTTCTCCCTTGTTATGCTGTAAGCATACTTGGTTTGGAGAGGGTGATGTATGAAATAAATAGAATCAACTATATTAAATAGTCCAATAAAATTAAATAATTTAAAAATGCTAGTTTGAAATCTGAAGGAATAGAACATTTACATCAGATAAGAAGAACACAGGAAACTTGTGGGATAAGATATTGATGCAACAAAACAGAATTGTGGCTAGAGAATGAAGTGTATAAGCTCTAAATAATAGTTAAAGGGAACCTTGAGCATTTGCTCTTTGTCAATTTACTTTTACCAGTACTTTGAAACAGACCTGATTGCTTTGACTGTCTGCAAATCATTAGTTTAGCCATATTCTTGTTGTATTCCTTAAGCATATATATATATATATATATATATATATATATATATATGCTAGAAATATAACCTAGATTTTCTTTTTTTTAGTCAGCAGAATTTTAGCCTAATTGTAACTATCATAGTTTACCTCTTGCTAGCTTTGATTCTTCAAAATCAGCAAATTACAGGCTTAGGACATGGCCAATTGAGAGTGTGCAGTTAGTTAGCACCAGTTTGGTATGCATCTGTCCATGGTGCTTATGAGAAGATGCTTTGTAGTTAAGGTTTCATCAAAGAGACTGTTCTTAAAAAGACTGTGGGTGCAAAAGAATTATAATATAATAGGGGGTTGAACAGGTCCTGTAGTCCATTATCTGCATAAAAAAGCCAGTTTAAGTTTTCTTCTGCTCATTATTCTAACAAAACACAAATGGTCTGGATAATCCCTGTTTTTTATTCTAACTAGCCTTTGAGCATCTATTCCTAGGTTCTTAAAGAACTAGATACTCTACTAAAGCAGGCAAGGTTGCTGCTGCTCAAAAACAGCTTTTGAATGAGGCTGATCTTTACTAGGGCAATATCCCTTTTAGGGTCTGACTGATATGAATTTTCAAGATCCAACACCAATATATCGGTAACATACCAATACAATCCTGATATAATTCGCCAATAAATTCCCCTCCAGAAAAAAAAAACTTACCCAAAGTGTAAACCCTGCTTTCTCTGATAATATTAATGCTCAAATGTTTCTCCCTGGTCTATAACACAACAAAGAACAGCCTCAATAATTCATTGAGCATTCCAAATAATGCAAAAAAGATTCATTTAGAAAAGCAATTTATACATAAGCAGAAATTCGTGGAAGTCTGATAGAAAGAAGCATGAGACATTTATTGAAATTGATTATTTGAAACTGACATTTCAGTAGAATGAATTTGTATTTTAATCCTTCACATATTAATGTAACAACTTTAAATTCATATGATAATGTTTTCTTACTAACCAATCGATGCTAGGCACACTGGATACAGGGTTGCAGCTAGGGTTTTAAATTTGGAATAAGGATTTAAAGAATATGTTGACAAAATCATCCAATATGCCAACAAATATAGCCACATAAACTAAATTTCCAAGGTAAAAAAGGTAAATTTCCCAAGGTGTCGACACGCTGCACTCACACCTTTGAGCTTCCCCTCCCAACCTTACAACATCTCTGTTTCCCCCTTAGCTGCACCCTTGACTGGATACCATGGTTTTAATTGATTGAATTTTGGATCTTTCACTTTTGCAAGTGAACATTCATTAAACTGAAATGTATGGTTTATTGTATTATTTTTAGTTGTTTTGGTAGATATTTTACATTGTCGGACTCACTATACATCTTGAACATTGCTGCGCCAGGTGTGTATTGACAACAAGTATACTTTAACTTCATTTGACTCACCGCTGCTGCTCTCTCCACCAGGGTCACTGTTAGCTGGTGGCCTGCCCCCACAGAATGGACAATCAAAATTATCTGAGGAAATATGGTGCTATCTTCTGCATAAGATGTACATAAAAAAAAAACCGGCTTGGTTCTTGGTTGGCTCATGGGGCATCCTAACTAAAAGATTAAACAAGGCCCAGATGCTCATATGCTATTTGACTTTAGAAGCAAATACTCTAAAAGTTCACCAATTTCAATTGGTGCAATGAAAACCCTAGCGGATAATCATGTCTAATAGAGATACAACAAGCCACTTTGATTGATGCAGGTGATAAGAATATAGTCCTTGTAATGTTGTGATAACAACAAATCAGTCTTCCGCTCTGTTCCTCACAAAGTTTGTATTGCATCTGGATGCCCAAAAAGTACAGTTAGGCCATTACAGTTACCATCAACTTTAGCTGAGATCAAATAACCCATCAGGTTGAAATTGGGAAAAAAGAAGTTATAAAAGCAATTGTGCTGCTCCACTCATAAGTTGAGTTCATACGTTTATTAAATCACATTCACAAATACATAAATTAAACAACACTTTTGCGCTAGAGAAAATTGATGAGGGTTTGCGGTCGCGCGAAAGTTCACGTAACTACTTGCCTATTAACTCTACCTTAAAGGGGTACTGTGATACATTTACCAAAATGAAAATGCAACAGGAAAACTATCCCAATGCTAGCCAAGTTGAACCTTAAAGGAAGTATGTATGAAAGTATTTCTTTACCAGGTTTGTATGCAGGGGGAGGGGGTGTTTTAGGCTCTCTTCCCCAAATGTCCAAATTTGCAAGATATTTCCCAAATTCTATTGTGTGTTTTTATAATTAACATTTTTTTTTTGTGAGTTTGGATGCCCTTACAACTGGGCTTTTCTTTTTAATCTATTATATGTTCAGTAAAGGGTGCATTATGTTGGATCCTTTCATTTTTTTTTTTTTTTTTTTTTGTATTGAAATGGTTTGTTTTTCTTGTTTCTACTCACATGCACATATCAAAAATCAACTTTTTTATCAGAAAAATCTATATACCCTGTTTTTGCGCATCTGTTTTACCTTGTTTTGAAATCCCCTTTTTCATCTGATTCAATATTTACATGCTTTTTATTAGCATTTTAGATAATTTTTACTACTCTCTGGAAGTTCTTGGATTTCAAGAAGAAGGCAGAAATATGAGTCCGAATTTTGTCCTCTTCTCTCCCCCTCCTCCAGGGGCGAAGCTTGGAATTTAGTTTAGGGGTAGGTGATATAAAGAATGTACCAATAAAATTGTCTAGTCTGCCAAAAAAAGGAGAAACACATGCTAAATTAAGACGCCCAAGGTTCCAAGGCGTCGGCACCGCATACCAATGCCTTAGAACTTTTTTTTTTGGGGGGGGGGCCTCCCCTTTTCGCTGCTGCCCACTCCCTAAAAAGTTCTCAGTTCTACATTTTGCTATCGAATGGCAATAACCTGATTACAATTAAAAAAAGAGGAAAGCCCTCTAAAAAACTTAAAGGAAACAACAAAATAGGCTAAAACTGGTTGGAATGGGATCTGAAAATGAAACTGAATGCCCAGTGGATAAATTTGGAGCTGGTGAGGTTGACCTTAGAAGGAATAGATTTAGCAAAATAAGTCGGACCATCATATTTACATGCCTGAAAGTGAAACAGAATACCCAGTGAATAAATTTGAAGCTGGTGGTGTTCGCCCTAGAGATAGGAAAGTAAGTGGAACCATCATAATTTATTGACAATTATTGTGGGTTGGAATCCTCTGACTACATTGATTCAGTTGTAATACATCATTTTGAAGTTACTGTACACTAGGGACAACAACAAAAAAATGTCTCTTTAGAAAATGCAAATAAAGCCTAATTTCATCTCCCTTTATTTATTTGGTGGTTTATAGGAAAGTATGTCTGGGAATTTTTCAGGTCTAAGCCCTCAGAAAATATTCAAATCATTCCAGTTCCAGTTTCCCCATAGTATCTATTTAAGTAGTCTGGGTTTTTGGGCTTGAACACCTCCCTCTCCTCCTTTTTGATATAAGTTCTATGTATATGGTCAAAATTATATACATGCTTTACTGTAAAAATGAACTTTAATGTCGATTTTGAGCAAATGCAGAAAAAAGAATTTACGCTGACAAATTTAAGCATTATGCTATTTTAATGTATTTTTAGTTCTAAAAAATTGGAGTGTCCAAACTGTAATAAGTGTTAACTATCAAAAACTTATAGCTTCAAATAATAAATTAGTGCAAAATCTTAGCAAGAAATTATCATTTTGGTGTTGAACTTTAAATGATGTAATCAAAAATAAGTTTCGTTTATTACCAGGAGTTTGCAATTCAATGATACTATAGACAGGGTTGACTTAGATCATTGAAAACAAGCAGCAAAACTACAATATTTTAAGAAAATCAGCCTGCCTTCATTCAGTGGATTGCCAAAAATTTATGAATAAATTTTTTTTTTAATTCAAGTAGATTCAAGATTTTGATTTGTGAGGATCAAGGGAGGATTCAATTGATCCTTAGTGCAAAAATAAGATAGTGCCACAGAAAAGTGGCGTTTTCTGTAAAATTCGAGACGAAATTTTATTTTTTGTACAAACAAAACTCAATCATGCACTTGTCTTCAGAACAGGGAAAAATTTTCTAGGTCCCGATTCCGACCCCCTGATAAGCTCTCGATATTACCATTTCTACTTCTGATTAACCTTTTTATCACTAGGAGTTTCCAGAATTTTTACCTTGGTTGTGTTTTAGCAAAGATTTTTTCCTATTTTTTTTATAGAAAACCAAATTGACTTTTGGTCTTGAATGTTATACTGTTTAATTAATAAAAATATTAAAATCAAGTAAAAAATCCTTCTTGCAGGTGGAAACCCAGTCTATAAGGGATGGCATATCTGGTGCCTCAACTGTGTTTGCTGATAGTGAGTCGGACATGGAAAGTATATGTACTGGAATTCGAGCTACATTCGACAATCTTGAATCATGCTCAGAGTCAGAAACAGAAAAACGGCATTGGGTGTGTATTAAATGCAAACGATTCCATTCTGTTCCAATGAGTTTTTGCAGAGAATGTTTCGGGGTAAGTCATATCTTATTGTGATAGACTGGTTTATTTGAAACGGAAAATTATTTCAGGGTATGTAACTTGCTTATCCAGTCAATAATATTATGTTTCCTTGGCATTCAAACGTGAAGCTAATCTGTATTTCAGAGTCATGAATTTTACTAATCTCTAATGTGCCAACTTCCCTCCGACTGATCACCACAGTTAGCAACAAATGCTCGTCCAGCCGCAGGGGTGGTAAAGAATAATAATAATGCCACATTCGCTCTAAAGCATAGAGCAGAGTGTAATACCTGTCAATCAAAAGTAGTATTATGAGGATGGGCCAAGAACCAAGAGTAGTCCATGGAGGAACAAGGCTGCAAATAAAACTTATTTAAGTCTGGTTTTTCAAATATTCTGTTGTTTAGTAAACTTGAAAGGAGTGGAAGTAAGAGGTGAAATAAATTATCTTAATCCTGCAAATCCGTGAATACCATTTGTTTATGTAGAACTTCTAAAAAGTGACCTTTTAGCTTATACATGTATAAAAGATCGAAAATTTTGTGGCACAGGCCAGATTTGTTTGAAATAGCCATGAAATTAGCATGTGGAATAACGCTTAAATCTACAACGCCATAATTAATAAGGAACTGTCAATATATACTGACACTATTGAAGAATAAAAGTAAAATTGATATTACGCCATTACTCAATAGTCATCTGAACTTTCCATTCAGGGAAACGCTTAAAAACGATCGATACAATGTGAAAATCGATCGGTTTAGCACATAGTACTGTTCTGTTTTGGGGCTAGGAATTTTTTCTAGTTTCCGTATGATACCGGTTGGTTTTTCTGTGTCTTTGAGCAAAGATGAGCAAGCACTTTTGACAATGGAAAATATGTTGTTTTTTAAGCACGTGGAAGTTCTAGATTTTACGGCTCTTGTCCAGAATCACCAGTTTTTGTACAAAACGAGTTATGTTCTATATAAAGTGAATAAAGGAAAGGAGGATTTGGCAAGGAAGTACATATTATCTGTGCTTTTCGGATAAATCTTGCACCTTTCGTTTGAACACTTATCTTTTCGTATCGATCGTTGTTTTCTCATTGGTTTGTCTGATTTGCCCTTGGTTTGCCCTGTACGTCTGAACTTGGCATAAGATTTAATTCCTCCTAAAAAGACCAAACAGAAAGAAGAAACTGTTGGCTGCAAAGCTTCCAGTCTTAATGTGACAACCTAAAATGTCAGATTCAGGTGCCTTCCTGGTAAAATCATAGCAGTTCATGTAACTGGCTTACCAATAAAGTGAATGTACCACTCAACGCCTTTTTTATGTTCTTTACGGATATAATAATCGCTTCTACTGTAAATTCAAATTTAAGCACTTTTTAATTTAAGCTAAACTAACCTTATTATAAATAATTTTAGCACTGAGAAAATGTGGGATTATTTTTTCGAAAACGACGCAAAAAGATGGCGCTGAGAAAACATAGTATTATTTTGTGGAAAACGAGCGATAAGCAATTATTATATTCGTAAAGAACATAAAAAAAGGCATCGAGTGGTATGTTCGCTTTATTGGTAAGTCAGTCATATGAACTGTCATAATTTTTTGAAAATTCGTCATTTTTAAGAGCTCAAAAAGTGCTTAAATTTTAATTCACGGTAGAAGCGATTTTTATATTCGTAAAGAACATAAAAATAGACATCGAGTGGTGTATTCACTTTATTGGTAAGCCAGTTATATGAACTGCTATAATTTTACCGCATTCCTTAATGTAGAAAGTTGAAAGATGCTATTACTATCAAAAAATATGAAACAAACAGCTGACAGCACACAATGACTCAATATTCAATAGAGCCTTTCCTTTAGGGCAAGATTGACTGCTTCCCAAAAAGACCAAAGAGAAAGAAGAAAAGATTGGCTGTGAAAAAACCTTATTCTGAATCCACCTGTGTGACCTTACCTATACCAATGACTTCTGTTGATTTACCACTTCCTGTTCCGATGACGTCCTTACCGTCTACTAGTCAATCTGAGGATATGGTTGATGGAGTGTTTGATACAGTTGACGGCTCATATGATGTCGTTGATGGCCCAATGCCAAAGAGACCACGCTTGGATGACCCCTGTACAAGTAAGCTATTTGCTTGGTATCAGTAGTGACAGGCAAAATGGGTGTCGGTCCATTTTCACAAATTTTTCAAGAAAGCACTTGAAGAAAATCAACAGATTCCGTATTTGATCTATTATTGTGAAAAAGCAAAATTAGTTCAACTATCCTGTAAAACCTACAAGCAAGCTAAATCTCCTAAATTGCATATGTAACTTAAGCAAGAATGTACCCAACAGTAAAAACTATTTAATGGTTGTTTATGTGCACTTTAGATTGGAAAATTTTAACGCCATTTCGTTAATGAGATTTACTCTTTATACTACCCTTCATCTTACATCAAATGATAACCCCCCCCCCAAAAAAAAAAAATCAGATATTCTGAAATAAGACATCTCTAGAGCGTACTTTTTACTCTACTCAAATATGGGGAGTATGTGGATTTTTCCATATGGTATTAAGGAGGGACTTATCGAGGGAGCTTGTACAATCCCCCTTCCTCTCCCCCAATCCTAACTTCTTCTTTTTTGTTCTCTAGCCTTGGTGAACTAGTCTACTGAGAAACCTGAATTTTAATGTTCCTTTTTTTTTCAAGTCTTGGTGGCGCTGTTCTTTGGGAAGTTTAGTCTTACATAAACTGAGGAGTTAGTTAGGGTTACTGGTTTGTTTCGTCTCTTTTTCTATTAACATTTAATTGTCTAAACGTGATTGAAAATACCAACTATGAGTGTTTAGACTATTATTTATAATGATGTGTTCAACAATACGATTATCAAAGGAACGAAATTTAGGCATTTATTGGGTTGAAAGCTGATTATTATATTGATAATTTATCTTTGTATTTGCTAGACTAAATTACTTTTTTTAACTGTAAAAGCTTATCTTTTATTTTGTTGCCTTTTTGTTTCTGTATATTAATTGCTGCTTGCAAAACAATATTATGAAATCTTTATTCTTTGTGCAGTAATGATATCTCTTTTGAAGATCCAATCAACACTGTCAGTTTTTTTTTTTTTTTTTTTTTTTTCACAATCGGTCATCAATGAAAACAGAAATTCTTCAGTGATCCAATTTTGTTTATTCTATTAATGTTGTCTTTGAAAAAGGACTGGAATTTGTAAATAGTTGTTGACTTCATAGGTATATCTTTGCAATTTACCGAAAAATTGTTGCTAATAATTTCGATAAAAAAAAACATATTTTGCATACCAGTAAAAATTCACTTATTAGATTTTGTTTTCGTTTGAGTGAAAGATTAATAAAAAAAGATGTAAAGTGTGGACAAATTTTTCCATTTGATAAATTAAGCTGCTTTGGAATTTTGTATTTATTTCTTTGCGTTTTGAACCGAGAATATTAGCTTATATTCTAAGCTGACGTTCTTAATGCAAGCCAAATTATTTGCTTTCTAGCACGAATGTGGGTAGCTAGTGGAACCACCAGAACCACAGCTAATAACTAACTTTAGTAGCCGAATGCTTAATAAAAGAAAGTTTTAAAAAAAACGTATGTTAGCCTTGTTTCCTGTTTTCTTTTTAGGCACATCCCAAGATTCTGGGATTGAGAAATCAGAATCCACATCTTCTGGTAAGTTTGTGTTCTTTATTATTGTTTTAACAGCCGCGAGTGTGTATTTTAGGGAAACGCCATTGAAACGCAGTAGTTGTCAAGAAGTGAGATATACTATTCGGGAGTCCATGATAGTCTGTAATGAGATATATATATCTTTACTCTATGTTAGACAATAAACAAAATGTAACGAATAAAAAAGTCACGAAGCTATCCTATGTGTTACCCTATAAAAACTAAAAATTGAACAAATATTTATAAAGGTCCTTCAAAATAGCCCTTAAAAGAAATGAGATGGGAATGAATTGAGAAGCAAATAGGCCCTTAAAAAAGTTTATTCATTCTTTCAGGAGGTATAGGGGCCCTAATTGGAGGCCAATTGTCTTCTCATTTATATCCGGATTTTTTTTTCGTTTTTGCTTTAAAAAAATTGAAAGAAAAACAAATGTGTCCCTCCTAGACTATCCCTACAAAAATGAGGAAATCCTTGCCCCTCCGATAAATTCTCGTAAATTGGTGTCGCTGCTTATACAGGGGCACCTTATTTTTATTTGGTGTAAACCATAAAAAAACAATGAAAGGTATTATGGGGGGGGGCATCTCGGGTTTTTGGACGCAAGTCCAACACACCAACCTTCATTGGGTGCCTACGTGGTTTAATAAATGTGGCTGTTGCCTTGTTGTATTAATTTTGAAATTTATGGAACGGATAAATTTCCCTTTTTAGTTTCACCCCTATAATAAACAATCTCACAAGGAAAAAGCTGTATATTCAAATCTGGAAAATGTGGCTTATTTTTCATTAGTATTAACTGAAACTGAGCCATAGCAGTTGATTCCCTTTGTAGCTGAGCGTCAATTTTTGTACAGAATGGTCACACCCAGGATTGCCACCGAGGCTAATATGTTAATACCATAAACGGTTAAGCATAGATAAAATGTACTACTAAACACTATACAATATGAATGTATAATTTTCCTAAAACAGGAAAAAAGAAACGTACTATATACTGAAATGGGAGTGAATTTTGTCTTCTAATGAAAAAGCTCATTTCCACGGTCGTAGAAAGATAAATTTATGACAAAATAAAATAAACAGGATCTAATTGCTGAAAAAAGTTGGTTTACCAAAAAGCATTAGTGCAGGTAAAAAAAAATGAATAAATGGTCAACCAAAACTATGGCCATTTGGAATTACCTACAAGGTCTTTCATTGGCTAGTTACGAACTCAAGTTGACAAATTCTTCTGCTGTTCAGATCTTTCGCCTCAAATAAAAAGTGAAAATGTAAACATTAGTACCGGACTATCGTAAAATGTGAAAAAGTACCGTTATGAAACATGTAATGAAAAACAAAAAGTTCTTATCGCTAGAAGAGGAGTTATTGGCTTTTAAGCTTTGATAAAGAGATTACTGTAAAATGTAAACTTTTATTTTTGAGAAAATAACGGAAGAGTCCCTGAATTGACTTGTTCTATCCAATGGTACATGTAGCTGGAATGGTATTCCAGCTTGATAGCGCAATCAGACCAAAGAGGAATATTTCAAGTTATAAAATTTGACGGTTCAAAACCTAATAATTTAAAAGATGGCGGAATGATTTTTGTGAAATAGCAGAAGATGTCTTAGAGAGGATATTTCCGAGGGATAAATGTTACAAGAATAAAAGGAACGTAAGAGAAGTAGAGAAGGCATTAAAGCGTGAAATGGGGATAAGAGGCTAACTGAAATGAAACGAGACTAGTAATGAAGATGCTGCCAGATGGCATTGGCATGTACGGAAATTGAGTGAAACCATTCAGTAACAGATATCCCCGATGTAAGATAAGAATTAGTGATAAAAAAAAGCGTTAATGAGACTGCCAGAACAGTTTGAGAATAGATCAAATCGTTCTAAGCTTGTCGGAAATTATATATAAATTAATGAACCAGTTTTTGATACCTTAGAAGTGAAGCAATACCTATTTATAAAAGAGGAAAGAAAGGCGATACTAAAAAACTAAAGGTAATAAAAAGCTTCAGGAGCTGATATTGTGACAAGAGTGTTTTTAAGGTGTGTTGGCTACGAAGTCAGAGATAAGATAAATATAGTTTTTGACAACAAAGAAGTACTTTGTGATTTCAAGACTACTTTAATAAACCCATTTATAAGAAGGTATTAAAAAGGAGCATAGTAATCGTAGAGGTGTTTGCATTATTTGTCTACGAAGCAAATTGTGTGGGATGATTGTGATTATTAAAAGATCTACTTGAGTACCATAGACTTAAGTTTTATTTGTCAATAAATTCAAAAAGTATTATCGGTAAATGATGGAACGTGACTAGCTTAAAACCTACTGTAATTACGGTAAATGTTTACTCAAATATCTTCTTCATAACTAAATGAGTATATGGTGCATTCTAATTTAAGGTTTTAAGAGAATTGTAGTGCGACTTGGTTGACATTCGAGCCTTTACTGAAACAATCTGTATTTGAAATAGCGTGTTTTTTTTATCCAAACAGCGATGTTATTGATAAGATAAAAAAAGGAAAGAAAATCATATTGCTATTGAAGGTTTACATTTAAGAGAAATTGCAGAAATTAGTGGGGCTCAAGCCGTCTAAAAGGCCAAACTCATTTGTGCTTTACCGAAAACGATGTTCACTTTGATCAAATTCGTAGCAAAGGCAATTAAAGAATGTAATATCGAACGATAAGCTAAAAATACTTTTCTAGACTTAAACATGCAGATCATCCAATACCATAAATAAAAATATTTCTGAAGATTTTGAGTTCATTGGGCAAGGGTAGGTGGGGACTTTAGTCTTGAACAGTAAAGATTTTGTTAAAAACACCATAGCATTCATGTAAAAGTCATAGACTTGAGCTCAAAATCCTGTTACAAAGGTGATGCGAAGTATCCATTCTAACTCATTTGCAAGATTCAATTAATTTAAAAAGCAAGCACAAGTAGTGTTGCAAACGATATTTGTCATATCAAAATGAAAATTTTTAGTTTCTACCAAAGCTTAGAGTGTAGAGTATATTGACAAAAAAAGGTTTGGAAGAATATTAGAATCAACTTTTAAAGTTAGATTAGAATATGGAAAGGCATGGTAATGATAGTGGTCAAATATGGTTCTGAAACGTGGGGCCTTGAAAGTTCGAAGATTTGTTATATGTTTTTCAGAGGAATTGTCTGAGGTGGTTTTAAGTGTTCATTGACTGACCATATACCATCCATAAAGTTGTATGAAAATGTTGTTCGGTTTCCCTTTCTAGGGTTGTAATAAAAGAAAGGTTGAGGTGGCTAGAAAGAAAGGTTGAAGTGGCTAGGCTACGTCTCACGGATGCTGGATGACAGATTGACTAAGAGTGTGCTTTTTATCCATCTATTTGGAAGCGAACGAAAATAAGTGGTTCCCTAATGGGATGGGAATAGATCAGAAGAATAATCTGAACTTTGGGGAGGGGATAATGAATGAACAGCTATGAACAGGTTTTTTATGAGTTTTTGAATTGTAAATTGTTAATAATAGTATTTGGTATAAGTCTTACCTAGAAAAAGATTGCATATTATATAACGTTTTTTTCTTCTTTCTTTTTTCCTATGGTTGATGGCTCCAGGAGTTTAACTCCAGCTTTATTTAAAGTCTTTTAGAAGTTTCCGGACTCCTTGTTTCTTATTGTTCAGCTTAGCAATATTTTCAAAAAGCTCAAGGTCTAAGCTGCATCTACGGAGATTGGATGTAGTTCCGAAGATTATTGCTGCAAGGTTCTGCCCCTGTTTACCAGTCTGCACTTTACATGCCAATGCTGTTCTGGTATAGAGTGATTTTTCGTGCTACAGTCCCCACTATATCAGCTGCTGTGCTTATGTGCCTGGTGTTCTAAATGTTCTTTATACAATCACTTGTGTTTCGTAGTAAGATTATTCGGGCACATAACACTACTTTATTGGTAGTTTTTTCCCGTGACGTTTGGCTGTGATCGGTTCAAGTTTTTGTTCGTTTCAGGAAAACCTGTTCTAGGTGATGTGACAAGATTGGTCTTGGACTCATGCCTTCCGCTTTTCTAAAACGTCAATATTCTTAAATTTGCCAAATAATTTGTCAACTTTTTTAAAGTCCCCCCGCCCTTCGCCTGTGTAATAAGCCCTGGTACTACATAGTCTTTACTCGGGAGAAGATTGGGGATTAATGTAGTTGCATTGGTGTGCATATATATTCAGTTATATTTTACCATGTTTATTGTAATAGAACAATGCATTTAAAATCTTTTGATTTTCAAGGCTATTATCTAAAATAGTACAAATGCTACTGGGAATAATATTGACCAACTAAGAGCTAATAAAGACCTTTTGTATAAAAAGCTCACAAGTCATTTTGAAAAGAACGACTATTCTTAATTGAGTTTCTACATTATAGCTGGTCTTGCAAGAAACGAATAATCCTTCTAGTTTAAGCTGAGTTTTAAGATAGTATTTGATTATGTGTCTTTAGTTATTTTCCAAAGTACTGGGTGAAATATGAGTTCGTAGAGCAAACTAACAAATTGATTGTTCCTATGGTTGGTGGTGCTCAAGGAAAGATTAACCTCGGCACACAAATTCTCCCTCGCGAAAAATTTTATGTGAACTGGCAAATGGCTCACTCGATCACCTTTTGATTCTTTGTCTCAATACCCTTTAGCTACATTGCAGCTTGGGCAACTTGCCCCTCTATCCTTGAACGGCTCCAGTTATTCATTTTATAATCGTGAGTATGACGATTATTTTAATGAGTCAAAATAAAGATGCGTAAAACTGATGCATGTCAAACAAGTAACCTTATAAGTAAGTGGCACTAAAGCTGGTCTTTTTTTCCGTATTTACACATGGGCATGAAAAGGGAAAATTGGAGCAGTATGGTTTCCTGTGAGAAAAAAGGACTTAACATTTTGATGAGAAAGATAACGATAATGAGACGTTGCTAATTGTCTAGAGTTGCTATGATACTTTTAAAGAAAACTTTATCCTGTAAAGTAACTGTGTTTCTGTTTTTTAAGCGCTAAGAACTGAAATCTCCCAAAAATCCTAATATCGAGTAAAAACATTGAACACTAGCATTAAAAACAAAATGATCATTTGGCAACAAAAAAGTTTTGATGGCAATCTAATCCAAGTAACCTCAAGTACCCAATGCTATTGGTGTTACTGTTGATTTAGTTTACAACTGTGAGAATAGGACGGAGAGGTTGTGGTTTTATGTTCCTTCCCGAAACACAACAAAGAAGAAATAATAATTTGCATATGGAAAAGTAGTTTGGTCTAAGAGATTATTTGCGTATATCCCACGGGTGGCAAAAGATCGACTCTATTTTATTATTATTTGATCTAGTAGGAAAAAATACTTTTTTTCTTGTTACAAAATTTTACCCGCTTTTTATATATTTTTCTTTTTATTGTAAACCATAAAGAGGATGTTTTAAAATAATTAAAAAAAGCATTCTTGAAGAAACGAAATATTCTACCAGTGAAGCTAAAAATACATTGAAAGTGTAATGCCTTTTTTTCGGAATTATTCCAGTGTAGTTCAATCTAGTCTTCGTGATTTATGTTTTATTTAAAACTTTAGTTATTCTATAAAAGGATCATTCTCACTTTTTAATGTAGTCAACATTTATTTGTAGTGATCAGATCAAGAGCAACTCCTCTTTGGTTAACTTTACTCTTCAGAAAAAAAAAATACATTGTTAATAAGGAGTGATGTGGAATGAACTGAAATAAAATTTTCTTAACAAACCAGAGATGGAGACTAAACACTATATAGTACGTCAGTTAGTTATTTATATTTGTTGGTTTTAACCTACTGAGCTGCTAGCAGCCAATTTTTTCGCTAGTTGGGGAAAAATTGGATCTTCTGGACTTGGATATCCTCTCAAAGGATACACTAGAATATGTATGTAAATGCATTATTGTTAGATCTTCTTCTTTATGTTTAAGGTCCATAAGCTGGTCAAGGGTGATGTTCAGGTCTTTTTCTAGACCGTATTTAATAACAGTCTGACTACCATATATATTAATTATTTTATACTCGTGATTTGACTGAAAGTGGGGTCAAGGCTATGGAATGTCTTTGTGTACCATATATCTGTGTCGATATCTTAGACACTATTTCTATTTACTACAAGATTTGGATGGTCTAATTCATATTTTTCTCCTTTTTCAGTGATTTGAATTGTTTATATTTTATTTTACAGAGAGTCTTTGTGGAATTTGTTTTGAACGGCCAAGAAATGCCGTCTTTGTTCATGGACGAAGTGGTCATATTTTGTACTGTTATATGTGCGCTAAAAAAATGTCTAAATGTCCGGCCTGTAACAGGAAAGTGAATAGAGTTATAAAAGTTTTTCATGTTTAAAATGACTGCTTACCTGGTTTTGGATATTACTTGATTGATTTTGTTTATAAGAAAATCAAATATACTATTCGAATTTCCTGTTTTGATTTTTACTATTTAAGTGCTGTTCTGGCAGTTTTGCCGTTGTTGTCACATATATCTGCTTCCTGTTTAAAATTGTATAACGTGTAAAATATATTAACAAAAGATGGGTTGGCTAATGCCCCCTGTTCTACTTTCACTTGACTATAGACCTTTATTCATTTACTCGTTTTATAATAATTGGTGTCCTCAGAGCTAGAGCTACAGAATGAGAATCCTATTGATGATTGCTGTTTAAGCCAGTAGCATCTCAAAATTTTTGCTCTCTTTTTCATATAGAAAATGACTTAATTGTTTTACTGAATATAGTAAATCGATGGCAAAAAACTAAAGGTAGTTTTTATAAGTCCATGAAAAGTTATAAAGCAGAATATTTGTTCTTTCTTTTTAAAAATTTGAAAAGCGTTTTGCAAAAAAGAATTTAAGGGAGAAGTGAAGAGCCCTTTTGAAACCTAAGACGAGTAGAAATAAAGTTATACAATTTTTCCAACTTAAAATGAACAGGAATTACTGTCAATAAAAATGAAACTTGAAAAGAAAAAAAAAGTTATTATCACATCGAATATAAAGTAGAAAGGTGGTGCTATAGGTGAATAGGTAAATCCTGAAACGAATAGGAATTGAAATGACTAATCAAGTAGAATGTAAAATGAGCGGTAATTACCACAATAAAGAGTGGGACTATTGCCCCTTATATCTTCTAAAGGCCAGAGAGTCAAATTACGCATTAGCATAACGGCTGTTCTACTTGGATCTTAGAGTTACTTGCAAATGAGATGAGACTTTCCTATGGAGTCTGATGCTAGCAAGTTTGTATCTGTCTTTCCTGTTCTTTTTAGTCTGCACTGGCTATCCTTCGCTGGAACAAACGTTTTTTCCTGCTTTTTACTACCTACAGCTTGATAAGACTACTCTTGGGTGAAATTAAACATTATTAAGGTGAACAGACCTAATTGTGACTATTTTGTACCCCCCCCCCCCCCTGCTGGATTGATAGGATTACTCCTGAAAAACAACAACGATACAATGAATAAAGAGAATTACAGAGCATAATCGGTACGCATTTTGTATATAGGAGATTGACATTTTCAAACAGTTGGTGGTAACGAACCGTAGTAAGGAGCGAACCGGCTCAATAGTAACCAAAACTCTAAAAAGCAAAATTTTAATACTAATAGACACATCAAAAGAATTGGATTCTTATGCTGATTTTAAATGTATAAATTTCATTAAATGTGGTCCTACCCATCAAAAGTTACGAGCCTGAGAAGATTTGCCTTATTTTGAAAAATATGGGGAAAATACCCCTTAAACGGCATAGTATCTTAACGAAAGATAAGATACTATCTATCTTAGATAGTATCAAAGGTAGATAATATCTTAAATCACACCGTCACATCCAGCGTATGAGAAAACCCTACTGTAGAAGTTTCAAGTGCCTATCTGTAATAATGTGGAATTTCGAATTTTTTGCCAGAAGACTGATCACGGGTGCGTTATTTGTTTTTTTGTTTTTTTTCAGGGGTGATTGTATCGACTCAGTGGTCCTAGAATGCCTAGAATGTTGCGAAAGGGCTCATTCTAACGGAAATTAAAAGTTCTAATGCCCTTTTTAAGTGACCAAAAAAATTGGAGGGCACTTAGGCCCCCTCCCACGCTCATTGTTTCCCCAAAGTCACCAGATCAAAATTTTGAGATAGCCATTTTGTTCAGCATAGTCAAAAACTTAATAAATATATCTTTGGCGATGGCTTACTCCCCCACAGTCCCCGGGGGATGGGCTGCAAGTCACAAACTTTGACCAGTGTTTACATATAGAAATGGTTATTGGGAAATGTATAGACTTTTTAGGGGTATTTTTTTGTTGGGGGTGGGGAGCCGAGGGAGGGCGATCTTTCCATGGAGAATTTATCACGGGGGAAGAGAAATTACATGAAGGGGGCGCAGGATTTTCAGCATTCTTAAAAAAAAAGAAAAATAAACGTGAAAAAGTTTTTTTTATTGTTTTAAAAAGTATAATTGTGAGAAAGGGTAAAACTTTAGCCTAAAGAACGGGGCATTTAGGAGGGAACAGTCCTTTCATATACGGAGTAATTTCTGTTCGTTTTAAGTTTTAATGTCGCTCCTTACTTTCAGTGGAAAAAAGTAGTTTTTTTTTATTTAATTACTATGAGAAGCCCGACACCTTGAACTTGGTGGTGTGAGTTGATTCTAATATGATTACTTCCTTGGTGATCCTCCTACTTTCATGGGCACATTCAATGCAAGCCAAGTTTCAAACAGTTCGTGGTAACGAACTGTAGTAAAGAGCGACTAGGCTCAATAGTAACCGAAACTCTAAAAAATGGAATTTTGATACCAGTAGTTACATAAAAAGAATGGCATTTTAATGCTGATTTTAAATATATAAGTTTCATCAAGATTAGTCTTACCCATCAAAAGTTACGAGCCTGAGAAAATTTGCCTCATTTTAGAAAATAGGGGGAAACACCCCCTAAAAGTCATACGATCTTAACGAAAATCACACCATCAGATTCAGCGTATCAGAGAACTTTTTTGTAGAAGTTTCAAGCCCCTATCTACGAAAATGTGGAATTTCCCATTTTTTGCCTGAAGACAAATCACGGATGTGTGCTTATTTGTTTTTTTGTTTTTTTTTCCCCATGAGTGATCGTATCGACTCAGTGGTCCTATAATGTCGCGAAAGGGCTCATTTTAACGGAAATAAAAAGTTCTAGTGCCCTTTTTAAGTGACCAAAAAAATTGGAGGGCACCTAGGCCCCCTCCCACGGTCATTTTTCCCCAAAGTCACCGGATCGAAATTCTGAGATAGCCATTTTATTCACCATAGTCGAAAAACCCAATAACTATGTCTTTGGGGACGACTTACTCCCCCGCAGTCTCCGTGGGAGGGGCTGCAAGTTACAAACTTTGACCCGTGTTTACATATAGTAATGGTTACTGGGAAGTGTACAGACGTTTTCAGGGGGATTTTTTTGGTTTGGGGGGAGGGTTACCGGGGAGGATCTTACCATGGGGGAAGAGACTTTCAATGGAGGGGGCGCAGGAGTTTCTATCATTATTTAAAAAACAATGAAAAAATAAATATGAAAAGTTTTTTCTACTGAAAGTGAGAAGCAGCATTAAAACTTAAAACGAACAGAAATTATTACGCATGTTAGGGGTTTACCTCCTCGTAATACCTCGCTCTTGACGCTAAAGTATTTTTAGTAACTTCAACTATTTATTCTACGGCCTTTGTGATTCAGGGGTCATTCTTAAGGAATTGGGACAAAATTTAAGCTTTAATGTAAAGAGCGAGGTATCGACGAGGGGTGAGCCCACTCATATACGTAATAAAAATATACGAATGTAGAAGTTTTCTACGTAATTTAATTCGTAAGTTACGTATATTTTTTACTTATGAAAACGTTCGTAAAAAATTATAACTTATAGTTGCCTTTTTAAGTAATCAAAAAATTGGAGGGCAACTAGGCCTCCTCCCTCGCTCCTTTTTTCTCAAAATCTTCCGATTAAAACTACGAAGAAGCCATTTATTCCCAAAAAATTAATATGCAAATTTCGTTTTAATTATTTATGTGCGAAGAGCCAAGATCAAACCATGCATTAATTCAAAAACGTCCAGAAATTAAACAAAAAAAACAAGTTTTTTTTTAATGAAAGTAAGGAGCGACATTAAAACTTAAAAAGAACAGAAATTACTCCTTATTTGAAAGGGGCTTTTCCTCCTCAACGCCCCGCTCTTTACGCTAAAGTGTTTCACTGTTTTAAAATGTAGAGTTAAGAAAAAGAGTCAAACTTTAGCGTAAAGAGCGGGGCGTTGAGGAGGAAGCAGCCCCTTTCATATGCGAAGTAATTTCTGTTCGTTTTAAGTTTTAATGTCACTCCTTACTTTCATTTTAAAAAAAACTTGTTTTTTTGTTTAATTTTAGAATGAGCATTAAAGGTATAATGTCTGCATCCGTCACGTTTCCTTCCAGCATTGATTTGCTCGGCAAATTCCTCTGTACATGATCAATTCCTGGATTGCATGAGATGAAAACAGGAAGGGTCTTAGACAGATATATATATATATGTATATATATATATATATATATATATATATATATATATATATATATATATATATATATATATATATAAATATATATATATATATATATATATATATATATATATATATATATATATATATATATATATAATGAAGCATCTTATAAAGGCTGCAAATGACTAAGTAAACTTTTAGCACTAGCCTAGCTACCCACTCTAAATCCCCTTTTTATTTTCACACAGTTATTTATCAAAAGGCACGTCAAACATTTCATATTCGGTCTTTGAGAGAAAGTGATGGTGACTGATCAGAGGGTACGTAAGTACATTTATAAGTACCTAGATAACTGTTTTTCAGAAGTACTTCAAGTGATCTTTAAAAACTAAATCGAGTGCTTCTTAGAGTTGAATTACTAAGTGCTTCTGCTCACAGATGTACTACCAGCAGTATGCATTCTGGTATCTATAACTAGGACTACGGCATCGCTTATCCATGATATTTTTTTTCTTTTTAAGGGCTGGGCACACGTAGCTTATTTTGGCACCGAAGTGCATAGAAAATGGCAGCGATTCGAGCTTGAAAAATTTTCTAGTTTTTGGTGCCAATTCACAAAAATGGCACCAAATTTCATTGTGATAATAAAAAAAAAAATTCCTTCTCTCAGCAGGAAAACCACAAGAACTTAGTTGAGGTCATTCATTAAACTATTTAAAGTAACATCGAATAATCATTAAAGTTGGGATTTCTTTTGTCAGATTTATTTTAAAAAGGCTGGAAGTAGGATTCAGTATTGGCTATATTATTCACCCAAGTTATTGTGATGAGTTCTTTTTGTAAAAGTTGGAATTTCGGTTCACTCTTAAATCGCATAGGGTTCTAGAGTCAATTCACTGTGCACTAATAATCAATATTGTAAAATAAGCTTTCACCGTTAGCAGTTCATCAAAAATCGAGATCGTCAGCTTACATTCTAGATCTGAAATTCTACAACCTTACCTAAAAGTAAGATTATAGCGCTGTTCAGGGGCGAACCCAGCGACAAGTTTCGGAGAGGGGATACATATTTTGACTGAGGGACGGCAGTACTGGCTAAAAATGAAAATAAAGTCTTTAGAAAATAAGGTACAATCTTTATTGAGACAACACTGTAAATATGCAATTATAAAATCAAGCCGTTTTTTTTTAGCTAGTTTCTCCAAAACGTCTTCCGTATTGACGGGAAAATCCCTTTATATGGATAATTAGGTGAATCCATTAAGCCGTTTCTGACCTGAGGCACTCCTGGCGAAAGATTTCACTCTTCTCAGGGTAGTAAAAAATCGCTCGCAGTGACATAGTGATTGGAATTGTTGCACCAATATTCAAAAATTGATATAGGGTTGGGAAAATCATCACATTCTTTTAACCACACTATGAAATATTGTGGTGCCAGGTTTCCCGACTGTATCCACATTCTCCTCCACAGAGCTAACTCAGCTGGCAAGCTTCCCCTACACCTGTTTGCATCAAGATACTAAAAAATGAGTCAGAGTATCCGATAAATCCTTTGTTTTTTCTTCGTCGAGGGAAATACAGTGCCTAGGAAATAGGTATTGCAGTGACTCCAGCAACTTTCTGTGACTAATGAATGGCTGATGCAGCTGCTGCAGAAAGTAGTCCATTAACAGGATAAACACGGAAAGTCGGTAGTACGTTTCAGGATCATCTGACGCTGTTGCGTAATTATTCCTATACGTTTGTTTTTGAGCTTATTTGGCCACTCTACTGCTAATTTTATAATCTTGACACAGTTCAGTCCCTTCAGTAAAAAGTGGATGAAACATAGCCTCACTCCTCTCTTTCATGTCTTTAACTTTGCTCCTAAGATCGCTAGAACGTCTGAAAAAGTATACAAGGTCCTGTATTTCCTATAGTTTCTTATTGCAAAGATGCCGACGAATTGTGTGACAGACTAAAACTTTGACAGTTATCATAGCTGCAATGAAACTTCATCTCAGTAGCATATAGTAAAGAATAAGGTTTGCTTGAAGATTTTGAATCAGGATGTTCATGAATGCCCTTCATAGCCTTATCGATAATAATAAACATCTTTTTAAACAAAATAATTGCTTTTAAGTGCTCCACACATCTTGTCTCACAAATTTGTTCAGTCTTATTTTGTTTGTCCCTTTGATAAGATTACTTCCTTGGACAACTTGTTTGAAAATAGCAGAGCGTTTAAGTGAAATTCTAAAGAAATTAATTACTTCTTTAAAAGCTCCTTGACAATTTCTTATAATAGGTATGTTGTACACATAACTCAGTGCTATGTTTAAGGAGTGACTTGCACAGTGAACATAGACTGCCTGGAAATGAAACGGAGCATAGAAATTCAGCCTTGAAACTTGCCGCTCCTAGATTAAACTCCATCATAACCTTGCCTCCCTCAAACATTTTAATTGCTTCCCATTCTAATTAGGGTTTGTATGAACTAAGGTCTGCTATCAACCAATTGTTTCCTTTTGAAAAAGTCTATGATTTTTTATTTCTGTTTTGAGATGATGGACGTATAATTAACAAACAGGGGCGTACACTTCTATATAAACGCTGCAAAAGCACATACGTGATTTAAATGAAATTCAACTATCTTAGGAGCCCGAGGTTATAACAGCGCATGACTTACTTGGGGGCTGCCTGGCATTTTCCCCAGTTGTATTTTCACAAGAAAAATTCTCGTGTAAAGTTCGTCACACATTGCTGAACTGCTGTGCATATATTACTTTAAATCAATGGGAATAAAACCAACGATGACATTAATTAGCCTTTAAGACAGTTATGTTTTCAATTCATTTTTCAAAATGAATAGATCATTCAGTTTTTATCCTCATCACAAGTTTTAGAGTGAAAGGATCCATAAGAGCGTCGACCCTACGAGACAAATTTTGGGGGAGGGGATGTATCCCCGTTATTCTCCCTCGGGTTTGCGCCTGATGCTGTTTTATTAAGAAAGGCTCGTTCCACTGTATTCATCAGCTTCTACTTTTTATTAGGGAATGATGTTAACTTTGGTTTACTAAAAATAAATAAAGCAAGCTTTTTTTATGAAGTAATGGTTCCTTCCCTGTCTAATCAAATCTAGAAATGGTAAGAAATCGCCACTGTACCAAGCTTGTGTTTTTGTTTTATTTTTTTAAGGGCCAGACATACGTAACTTTTTTCAACAACAATTTTAGCAGCTCGCTGGGCAAACGATAGAGTCACAAAAACTGCGCCCTTCTTACAAGATTTCCAAGACTAAAGAGCTTAGACACCAATATTCAACTGCAGTTTATTCTAATATTTTCTCCAAAGCAACATCTTTCTTCGTTGTATTTAGATATTCTGGATCACCAGGCGGGTATAGCGTTGGATACGATTGTACCTCCATGAGTAGGACCTTAGTAGCAGGGTCTTTTGCCACGGGCATCTCTGGCTAACTGTGTTTCACATTTGATATCTTTTGCTTTGCTTTCTTTTTTTCTTTTCTTTTTTTGAGGATCGGTATGTAGCCGTTTTGTAAATCGGTCCCGAAAACTAGAAAAAATTTCAAGCTCGAACCCCTGCCGTTTTCTATACAATTTGGTGCCGAAAAAAGTTATACAAATTTTCAGCCTTTTGCTGGTTAACATAATTCCTTAATAAAACGCAGAAAGTAAGGAATGGATTAGAATGAAGCTTTTTAATAAAACAAGCCTTATATTTTACCGGACGACGGGTTTTGGATTATGGGCAATTAGGGTCTTTCAATTTTATGGTTTGACATCGTTTTAATTTAAAAGATCGAAAATTTTAATAAGTTCATCCGTTTTCGTTCTGTAAAACAAAACCGAAAAATCATTGAAAATGGCATCCAAACAAATATGTCAAATAGTACGTATTAAAATAAACTGTAATATCAAGTGCCTTGCCCTTAAAAGAAAGAGCTGAATATATGCTTTCGTTATTGACGTAGATACAAAGCGAAGGCATGGTAATAGTGATGCATTTTCACTCTAGGAAGAAGCAATAACCTATAACACTATGAAAACTGCTTTAAAGACATTTGAAATGCTTACTAATATCATTCCGTAAATGATAAGCCTATTAGTTTATTGATTGTAAATCACTAAGGCTTAGGAATAAACTTTACCCCTCCCCCCATTTCCCCTTAAGGGTCATATTGGCTATCTTGAATTGTATATAGCCTACATAGTGATATCTCTATAGGTTATGTTGAGTTTGCTGTTACATCAATTTGAAAAGTCATAAATAGAAAATTCATTGCATAGGCATACATATCTAAGGATTAAGGGGAGTGGGGGTAAAGTTTATTGGTTCACCTTAATGAATGATGTTAGTCAAGTAAGTATTTTAGAATGTTTTAAAGTTGTTTTCAGAATTTTGTTATGTTTCCTTCTGTAGAGTATCCTAGAAATGCAGCACTAGTACCAAACATTGCTTAATGCCTTTTCAGGTTATGCTCTTTCCAAATATGATGACAATTTCACTAGTAAATGTATGCACACCTCCTTATGGTCCCATTTATGACACTATGATATAGGTCTGGACAAGACTTAAACAAAAAACATGTAGACAAACAAATTCTTGACTTGTAATAGCCTAGGCTAGCCTGTCTTATGTTTTCAATAATGCTATTATCATACTTACTTTTATTGTTATCTGCATTCATAGTTCATTTTAGAATGATATTCAATTAGGCCTACCAACAGATCTGAAATTCTTTTACAATCTAATATAGGTCTGATGATTTTGACAAGTCAGAAAATCTAGTCACAAAGAAAATAAAGCATCAAAGACTGCAAAAGACAGAGAAATGTATTAAATAGGGCTATATATAGGAACATAAGGGGATGGTCTACATTTTCAAAAGAAACAATTATTATATTTAGGAAGATCTTAAAAAGACATCAAGTAGTGTGTTCACCTTATCTCTACATCAACAATAGAAGCATACATATATTTACCCAGCATGGTGTTTGTTTCATATAAAGATCTTTTTAACTTGCAGTCTATTAAAAGGCAAGGTGGATAGGCTACATAGCAATATTCTAGTTTATGTCCCCTGTAAAAGGGAACACTATAGTAACAAAACAGTTGTACAATTTTATTCCTAATAGAAAGTCTCTCAAAATATAGTATTTAATACTCTGGCAATGAACCCTCCCCTCTTCCTAATGGTCACAGGTAGCACCCTAAATAATATATTTATATAGTTTTTCATCTCTTGATGCATTGTTTAGTAAAGTTACAATTAAAAAAGCTTCTTTCTATCTGATGTGAATCAGGTTAATGAATCTTACAAGAATGAATACAGGATCTAAACAGTGTCTACAAAGAAGTTGTCAAGCTAATATGTATTTTCCTTTCCTTATTTCTAGGACGTATTTGATTGCATTGATAAGATGTCTATACCTATTTAACTTTGGCAAGAAATGCTTTACCTTACTTTTAGGTTTTAAGCATATTTTTCATTGGCTTTTTAAAGAGCAGTTCCTATTATTTCAGCTGAATATTAAGCCAGATTGAGGATTTTTTCCTAAATTTATGATTTTAAATTTATATAATCTTTTAAGCTATGATTATGCAAAGGTATGAGGCTGAAAACACTTTTCTTGTACCTTATTTGAGTGCTTGATATTTCTCTCAAGATTTAAGTTCTATGATGCAAAGGTAAGTGCCCTTTGGAGAGAGAAAGAAAATTAGGCCTTGAAAAGAATGCCATTTTTAACCAGAAATACCCTGTAAATAGGAGGCCCTGTGTGTAGGCAATTGCAAAACCAAACTAGAAAACATCATAAGCAAATCCTCTTGAGGAAGGAATTGACATTTAAAGAAAAGCTTATGACAGCAAAGGAAAACTACATTACCAGCAGAAACTCCTCCTCTAACACTCTCACTATGATATCTGCCTCTCAGATGCTAACTGTTTCCTTTGTCAGATGTTTGTAAAAGACTAAAAAACCTGGATACAAATAAAGCAGCTTGGCGTGGTAACTTTCACCCAAGGCTTCCTAAAAAAAAAAAAAAAAAAAAAAAAAAACTGCCCAGTACATGTCATATCTATTGTTTCTGTCTTTAGTATGTCAGGTACAAGGAAAGAATCATCCCAAGATTGGAAGCAAGCACACATTAACCAATATTCAAGAAAGGAGACAAAGATTGTGTAGAAAATTACAGATCAACAAATCTTACCCCAGTAATTTGCAAAATCATGGATTGTATTATTAATAATGCTCTTGTTTCTTATTTTGAGCGTAAAAAATTATTTATTGATAGTCAACATGGTTTTTGTAAAGGTAGGTCAGTTGAAACAAATTTAATTTATTCTTACAACATTATTATTAAACTTTTGGAAACTGGTGGACATTGTCCTACTTGACAAGGCAACAGCAATTGATAAAATAGAACACTCCTACCTGAAATTAAGAGTCAATCAAGTAGTAAAGGGCATTGTTCCAAGGATTCTGGCTTTTATGTCTTGAAGGTTGTAATGTATGATGGTAATGACAATGTTACTTTAACCATCTCTCCTATCATCAGCTATGTCTCAAAAGAAACTATTCTTGAATCAGTCCTGTCCAGCATATACATAATGATTACATAAGTTACCTGAGTAACCCACTCACTTTCTATGGTGACAATTCTGAACTATTTGGTGTTGTTGCAACTGAAGAGAAGATTTTTCACTTACACTAAGATTTAGATAGACTAGCAACACAGTCCATCATTTGAGCCTTAGAATTTAATAACTCAGAATGCTATGATTTATATGTTGGATGCAGCAAACTTATTATATTAGAGGTGAGCAGCTAGAAGCATTAACTGAAGCAAATGACCAAGGAGTTACCTTAAAATATCTTAAATTACAGCTAGGAGCAATCTAAGGATTTCTCCTTGTAGAGTTCCAGAATGATGGCTTACCTTAAATTGCAGCTTAGAGCAATCTAAGGATTTCCTCCTTGTAGGCTCCATGAAGAATTACTGACAAGTTGAAGACACAGGGCCTTCCCAATCATATTTCCACTCAACATCACTCTATTCAGCATTCACTCTTGATTTGAAAGTGTCAAGACAAGTTCAGAGACAGCATATTCTGACAGTCTATTCCAAAGGCTGGTGACTCTGTTTGAAAAGAACTGATTTCTCTGGTGGAGTCTGCATGACATCTTAGACAGTTTCTTTGAGTGATATTCAGTAGAAGAGGTGATGGCAAACAAGAATAAATCAGGGACAATGTTTGTCAAAATAAGTTTGAAGGCAGTTATGACATCCCCGTTTTTGCACCTATATGTTAGGCTTGGTAGTGTGAGGTAACAGAGACATTCACAATAGGGGACTGTTTGGAATTTGCAAATCAATTTTGTTGCCCTCCTTTGGACTGTTTCTAGGATGAATTTGTCTTTTTTTGTAAAAAGGGGATGCAAGTGTCATGTCAACTTCAAGTTTAGGTCAAACAAGAAGCTGATAGTTCTCTTTATTGTTCCTAGGGTCTGGTTAGCTGATGAAGCAGCAATAGCAGCATAAGAATCAAATTTAGATTTCTCATAAACCAAGACACCCATGTCTCTATCCTTGTGAAGAGCCTCAAGTGGTAGGTCATTGAGAGTCTACCCAAAATGTAAGTTATTTTCTACAAAATGAAGGACGAGACATTTAGATGTGTTGATGCTCAATAACCAGGCATTTGCCCAAATATTAAGCTCATTTAAATTGTTTTGAAAAACATCTGCATCAAGTTGGTTTCTGATACCATCAATAAGCTTAGAATCATCTGCATGTAAATTCAAATAAGTGTGTACTACACTAGGGGCATCATTAATAAAAATATTGAAGAGGGTAGGGCCAAGGATAGTACCTTGCAACACACCACTCTTGACTAGCAATGGATTGGAATAAATCAGCATTCCATGAAATGTAAATATTCTGACCTGTTGGGTCCTTTTAGCAAAAAATCCCTTAATCCAGCCAAGAACTTGGTTGTTTATTTCTGCAGCATGTAACTTGACAATCAGTCTCCTGTGGCAAACCCTATCAAAGGCTTTGGCTATGTCAAAGAAGGTAACATCAACAGAAATTCCCTTATCTATTAGATCTGTAATAAGATTGTAAGACTGCAGTAAATTTGTGTCAATAGATCACCATGCTGAGAATAGTGAAGGATACCGTTCTTTTCAAGGTGTTTAATAATAGCATCATTAACTATTTCTTCAATCACTTTGACAACAGAAGAGGTAATACTGATTGGCCTGTAATTTGCAGCAGAGTTTCTTTTTTCCTTTTTGAAAACAGAAGTTATGTATGCTTTTTTCCAATCCACCAGAAGCTGTGCTGTTTTAATTGATTTTTGGAAGATTGCAGCTAATGGGGCACCTAGGACATCTTTAGTATGTTTGAGAAGCTGAGGATGAATATTGTCAAGACCCTTAGATTTATTTACATTAATTGAAGCAAGTTTCTTGTTCACCATGCATTCAGTTACTTCAATATCTGGCATAGTGGTAGTGACAGGGTAAAAAGAGAGTGCAGGGTGTTGGACATCCTGACCATCAAGAAATACTCAGGAAAATTGTTTGTTCAAGACTTCTGCTTTACTTTCAGGTGTGGATATCCCATGTCCATTTTCCCACAAATCAGGAACTGAGGGCCTGCCTGGTTTTTTAGTTGATGCATGCCTCCAAAAGAGTTTGGGATTTAACTTGATTTTTTTGAACTAGTTTATTTTCATAATTTGATTCTTGATTTTTTAATGTTATTCGTAGTAAGATTTCTGGCTACCTGGTATCTTTCAAAGTTAAATGAGTTCCTATCTTGCAATACTTTTTCCATGCTTTGGATTTTCTTTGGATGAGATTACAAATAAAAGGAGTTAGATATGGCAGGATTTTTTTGGCTGTCTAAACATCCTAATGCTAGCATGTTTCAATTCAGCACCAAGTAATAAAGTTTCGAAGATATGCCATAAAGTCTCAAGATCATCATCTGTGGCAAAGCTCCAGTTAATACATGCTAAATCTCTATATACAGCTTTGTAATCAATAAATGAGCAGCATTTACAAGTAGTTTGTTTGCTGTGAATATTAATTGTAGAGAGAATTGTAACATCGTTGCTTTTTCCAGGGGGGGGGGAAGCAGATAATCATTGCTCATCAATATCTCAGGACGAGAAACAGTAACTAGGCCAAGAAGGGGTGGGTTTTGATCACTAAAAATTCGTGTAGGCTCATTCACAGTTTGGTATAGATAATTGTTTGATAGACAAGATGCAAAAGGAGAACCCTTAGTTTGTGTTTTAGATGACCCATATCCATCAATCCATAAAGTTTCTGGCAGGTTGAAATCACCAACTATAATTGTCTCTAAAGATTTGATTTTTAAGATATCAGATACCATATCTGAAAGGGCATTTTTTCTAATAATCTGGCTTTAGGAACTAGGGCTACAATATGCACATCCAAAGCATATTATATTATTGTCAATAGTTATAGTAAACCACACTGTTTCAATCCAAGGTCTATAATTGATTATGGGAAAAATAACACCCACCTGCAGCTCCTCCCTAACAAAAATAGCCACTCCTCTAATACAATCAGGGTCCAATAAATTTGAAAAAAGTTTATAGCCATTGATGCTGATGCAAGATTCTGTAAGTTTGATATTGCTAAATTTGGGGCACACTTCCACAATTGCAAGTATATCAGCTTGTTCTTTTAAAAGAACAGAGGTGGTCTTGTTCCGTTTATTTTAAAAACCATTTTTGATGGACTTGAAGGATGGTTTAGAAAGTTCATTAATACTTAACAGCTCATTACTGCTTAAAACAGGACTTCCATTTGTGATGGAGTTGAAGGATGGTTTAGAAAGTTGATTAATACTTCACAGCTCTTTACTATCTACTATATTACTATTTACATATCTTACAGGGCTGGTAGAAGGAGTATGTAATAGTCCATCGCCTGGTGGGAATGCCCTCCACTTGGACATATCAAGTTTTCTGCAATAATCTTTCAGTGGTTGATAGCCAGGTTTAGATCACCTAGCTCAGTCCAGCAGCCAAGGATTTTCTTTTTTGCAGTCTACCAAAGATGCATCTGTCCTAAACTGAATTTCTTGTCAGAGTTCATACAATGTTTGCAAGATATGTTATTTTTTACGTCTCAGTTTTGGACAGAGAAAAGGATGGGAGGGGGACAACTTGGGGTGGATTTTTGGTGACTTATACATGCCTGTCTGATGGGTGACTCAAGTAGTATACAAGATTTGTTTGAAAACATCAATGGATTCAGCATTAACTGTTTTCTTAGATAGTTTTTTCTAACTGTTGACAATGTGTTATGAAGAGAATTGAATATGGACTCAAGATATTATAGACTGCTTGACAAGTTTCAGGTGATAACCTCTAGTTCTTGAGTTGGTACCAACAGTAGGGAATAATGCTGGAAGAGTGTCTTTTTTAAAATATGGGGAGGCAAGAGACCTTCCAACTTCAAGCTTAGAAACCTACAAGTCCCCTCTGTAGAAGACTGATGATTTTAGAGAAATGAGTGGAAATAGTATGCTTAATCAGACCCATGGTTGAAATAGCCCCAGCAGCAGATCTCTTAGGATGAGTGCCAAATTTTAATACATTGTCAATAGTGACACTAAGATCCAGCTTATTGTTTATAGAGGAGAGTGGGTGGCCTAAGATTAAATGAGAGCAGCAAGGATTCAGTTTGCCAATGTGAATGATATGGCACTTGGCACCATTGAATTCAAGAAGCCAGGCCTCAGCCCATTGACCCAGCAGTTGAAGATGATTTTGTAGCAGGGTATGATCATCACAGGACAAAGCTGGTCCAAGAAGCTTAGGGCCATCTGCATAAAGAATTGATTTACTGCTGAAAATGGATGGAGCATCATTGGTGAAGATATTAAATTGTTTAGGATCCAAAATACTTCCTTGATGAACTCCCCTCAGAACATGCATAGAGTAAGAAAATACAATTACCAGAATCATCAAATAACTGAACACATTGAGATCAAAAATGAAGAAAATCAAGGATCCAGATCAGGGATTTCTCATCAAGTTTGACTGCAAATAATTTGATTGCAAGTTGATATTGACACACTTTGTCAAAAGCTTTAGAAAAGTCAAGCAGAATCATGTCAGCAGGCACCCCCATATCAAGAAACTTGGTGATGTGATCATACAATTCAAGGAGATTGGTGTCAACAGATCTTCCTAAACAAAATACAAGTTGTGAACTGTGTAAAACTTTATTTGCCTAAAGGTGTTTAACAACTGCAGAATTGATTATTCTTTCAAAGACCTTAACAACTGCTAATGTCATGCTAATGGTTCAATAGTTTTCATCAAGATACTTCTACCTTTTGTAAATATAGGGATGATATGGGAATGATAGATTTCCATTCTAGAGGTAGTCTGGAAAAATTTAATGATAACTTGAAAAACAGGAAAAGAGGATGACACAAAACTGTACAACATTCATGTAGGATATGTGGCTGAATGCTGTCTGGACCAGCAGATTTATTCGGTTCAAAGGAAGTAAGTTCCTCTAGAACCAATGTATCAGTAATTGGTTCCATCATATGGGATATATCATAAAGGAGGTGTGGGGTACACAATAATGGAACTGGAGGAAATAACAGATGAGAAATATTGATTGAAAATTCAAACTTTCAGCTCAGGATCAGCTACTGATTGACCATTGTGCAGGATGTCTGGGACTGTGTTAGCAGCTACATTTTTGAGTGGAATAATGCCAGAAAAATTAGGGTTATCCTTTACTTCCTCAGCCAATTTTTTTTCAAATCCTCTTTTCAACTCCTTTATTTGGTTGGTTTTTTGATTACAAAAAGATTTTTCATCATTCAAAATTCCTGTTTTTTACATTTGACAACTCTCATCAAAATCATCAGTAATAAGCTTTTTCCAATTCATATTGGGAAGTTTTTCAGAGACTAGTTTGTAGTTTACCTATTTTCGTTGTTTAGAAGAAGGAGTTATAATTGATAATGAGCTGAAATTACATAGCCAGATGTGAACACAGGTAGCTAAAGCTAAGTCCTTAGGCTTATTAAGTCGACCGTTTTTGCAAAAAAAAAAAAACAGTATAAAGAATGTGCTAACACAATTGTCCAGTGTGCTGACAAATATTGACACGTAAGCTAAATTAAGACACAAAAGACACCAAAAGTTCCAAGGCATCAGCACTTCATCCCACTGCCTTGAAACTTTGGAGTGGGAGCCCCACCCCCTAGCTGCGCCTCTGCTTCTATTCCTGAGTTGGTTTGAATTCATAACAATTCTATTATTTTTGTTTTATTTTGAATGAGAATCTTGCTTTCAAAAAACAGATACTTTTAAAATATTGATTTTTCTTTAAATAAACAGATATTTTATTTATTTTTAAAGTTTCTAATATCTGGTTTTAATTAGTTTTTTTTTCATGTAATATTTCAAGAAAATTGTATCTTCTGTTATAAATTTGTGCTTTCTAACTTTATTTACGTATGAGTATTATGTTATGTTTTGTAATGCTCTGTTGTAAAGCTATTGAGAATTATTCTTTTCTTTATTTCATTTTCTTCCAGTGCTCTGAATCAGATATCAAATTTAATTTCTCACAGCTTTATGACATTTTAAATGTATCTTTTCGCTATCTTATAAATGAAAATTTGTCCAAGTAGTTTGATGATTTATTTGACTACTCATTTTCGTGCCATGATTATCCTTCCTCTAGCTTTTATACTGCTTATTTTGTTGTTGGTTTCTTTCTGATTTCAAGGTCATATTTCTTGATTTGACACCTCGGTCCTGATTTTGAATTCAGTGGACTGGAGTTAAAACTGTAAAAAAAAATATTAACTTTTTAAAAAAGTAAGTTAGAAAAGTAATTTGTTTCTGAAGGTCCTCTTCCTCTTTGTGTGTGATCATCATTATTTGTTTAGTTTGGCCTTTGTTAAACTATTTTAGCAGTTATGCACAGTATATTCTATTCTTTTGTATAAACTTATTGCTGTTTAGTAAAGCCTCCTTCTTATTTTTCTTTGTTTATTTCTTTAAATCTTTTACATGGCTTAATAGGTTTTCAGTAAAATCATTATCATTATTTTAGGCTGCTAGACAATTTTCGACCACATCAGCAGCAACTCAGCTTGTGAAGGCTCCTATTCAAGTTTTTGGGATTGAAGGCAGATATGCAACAGCTTTATATTCTGCTGCTGTTAAACAGAAGAAGCTTGAAGCTGTCGAAAAGGATCTAGTTCAGCTTAATGTAACTTAATCTTTTCATCTTGGTTTTTATACACATTATCACTCTGTTAATTTTTACTTATAGACAGTGGTGTTAATTTATGAAAATTCAGTGGGAAAATTCATTTTCCCAGGTCTAAGGAAACTTAATTGTCTTTTTTAATTTTTTTTTTAATATAACCACCCCCAAAAAGGTATTGTCAAATCAAAGTCTAGGGGCCACATGCCCCCTAATACACATCATTACTTTAAAAATTGCAATCTCAGAGCTATTCACTTAGTCAAAAATCCAAAAACATGTGGATTCAATAGGAGCCAAGTCAAAAATGCAGTTAAGGTAAATAAATACTATCCTAGATAAGAATGGTGGATGTGTTCTCTATTTCCTGCCACTTTATATCCTTGTTAACTGGAAAACTGTGCATTTATTCCAACAACAAAAAAGTCAAGAGTGACTTCTTTCTCTCTCTCTCCTCTCTTTCTCTCTCTCTCTCTCTCTCTCTCTCTCTCTCTCTCTCTCTCTCTCTCTCTCTCTCTCTCTCTCTCTCTCTCTCTCTCTCTCTCTCTCTCTCTCTCTCTCCCTCTCTCTCCCTCCCTGGGAGAGAGCATACCTAGAAAATGAAAATACTTTGGAGGGTGGATTAGAAGACAATACATTTGTTGAGACATTTGATGAGCAAGAGGATGAAGTCACCCTATCACCTTCAGTGCAGACACATATTGATGACTCATTTGGGATTTTAAAGGGAAAAACCGGGAGGGAGGATATTAGGACTGTAAAGGCTAGGAAAATGACTTGATAATGATATTGATGAAGGCAAACTTCGGAAAAATGCAGGCAAATGCTATCCATTTAATCTTTCAGGGTGGCAAGGGGACTTTACAAGGAGAATGGAATGCTAGTCTCTTTAAATATACTTCTGAGATGGAGCTTTTGGGCGGATTCAATTTTATTGCCAAATTCTTTTGACAGGTGTGGATGCCAGACTAAGTCAGTAGTGGCTTGACAAAGCAAAAACCAGATACAATGGCAGAGAATGGATCTAAGAGCATTTAAATTTATTCAAAAGAAAGTGATGTATTAGCTAGTTAACTCTTTAGATAACAGTATCAAAGAGGTCTATAATGTAATTAGAAAAATGGGGCAAAGATTTCATGAGGTTAGATATTTGATTCCGAAGTGTTCAGTTTCAAGTTTAGCGACGGTCTCATCAGCACAGGGGGTAAGGATTTCAAAAGGGTTGCTTTTAATAATTCTATTGCAAATTTTAAGAATCTACAAGGTGTCCACAGATTTCTATTGGCTTTTTAGCCAATTTCTGAGGTTAGCAACTGTGAAAAGAAATATATGTGGCCCAAGCAACATTCTCTGGAGAATCTCACAATAAATAGTTAGGGGTCAGAATTTACCTTTTAGCAGTCCATAAGTTGCAATTTGTTTGAAAGGAAGCAGATTATTATATTTGATTTTGAAAAGGATTCGAAGTCCTATATTTTGCAGTTGTTAAATAAAAAGTTCCCAAATCAAAGTTTTCTGTTTCAAAACAAGGTTCCTTGTTTCTGGAAAAAGTTCAATTAAGATAAGTATAAAGTTCAGTGAAGAAAAACCAAAACGAATTTGGCTATTATTTTTTTAGGTAACTCAATAGTACTGCTTTTGTCAGGTGTGCTGAATTACCAAGGCATATTTTCAGTATTGTACTCTTCTTTTTCACAATGATTTGGAAAAGTCACAAATTTCTGCCGTTTTTTTATTTTTCATTCTTTGGTTACTATAGATGTCCTTTTCTTTCCTTTTTGTTTGTTTACATTCTAAGCGTTTTAATTACTACCATATTTTCATTGGTTGTTGTAATTTTTTGTTTTTGCTAATGCTTCTTGTTGCATCTTAGGCATCCTTGAAGAAATTTCCTCGACTTGGTGAACTCCTTAAGAATCCAACGTTGAGCCGTCAGTTGAAGAAAGATGCCATAGGCTCAATGTTGAAAGAACAAAAAGCTGTAGATTTGACCTCCAATTTCTTAGGTAACCCTTTATGTAATGTAGGTGTCATTGTTTTAACTTGTGAACACCACATATTCTCTTCCTATCTTTTTGTAAGCAAAGTCAATGTCCTTTTATGGGGAGAGAGGCGTTGTTCTTTTTTTCGGGGGGGGGGGGGGGACTTGAATTGATCTTTGGGGATCATAGGACCTAAGTCGGATTTTTGAATCCACATTAGATTGCTCTACATTTTAGGTAAAACACTAAATAATAAAGTCCTTAGGTAAACTCTAAATGGGAAGTTTTAAATATAAAATCTTAAGTGGTTCGATCATCTAAAAATTGCGTCTTCAAGAACCGAATCTGGGGGAATCTGTTTTGGGCACTTTTGCAGTTAAAGCATCTGATTGAATCTCAGCTCTCTACAATGACAAGGATACTCTCTAAAAGGAAGGATTAATGACAAAAATGGTTTTGCCAAGGTATTATAAACAATTTTTATATGCTTTCTAATTTAAATAGGTCAATTGTGGAATGTGCTTGTATTCTCCATGGTCAAGCATATAAGTAAGCACCAAAAATAAAGAAATTTCTTTTCTATCAGGCTGCTAGGGGATTAGAATGAGAATTAGTAATGGTTCTTATTTCGGAAATGTAGAGTGCAATTTGTATATTTAGGACATTACTTTTCTTTTTCTTTTGTTGTCTTTAATAAACATTCTAGTCACTTATTAGCCTGGCTAGGGTCAACAGTGTATCAGGATTTTGGGAAGACTGGAAAGCGAGGGGACTAGAATTATTATGGTTTTTTTCTCTAATGATATATTTATATTGTGTAAGTAGAAAATGTACCCAAGCCAGGGGGTGGTCACTAGATACGTATTAATGTAAGTAAAACTGCACAAAATCCAATCCAGGAGGTGCCTCACTCCCTGGACTCACTACTGCTTGGGGGGCCTTCTAGGGTTAGAAACTTGAAATAACCTTTTCGATTGAAAATGCCCTGAACTTCCCCAAAAAAAGCTTAAATATAAGTAAATTTGGTGTCAATCCGCACAGTATTCGTTCGTCTTAGAAATTTGGTGTTTTTGTTTGTTTTATGGTATTTCTAAGAGGCTTTTGTTTGATGCTTCTTATATTAGTACTTTTCCCTAAAATTCGGGTGATAAATAGATAAAAAATGTGTTTACTGTATTCCTATAGTTGATGTTTTGCGCGATAGCGGAAGTTTTTGTATTTGCTTAGATTTCCTCTGTTTTGTCGTAAGCTGCATGCAATGCAATGGCTGTGCTAAAATACTCGAATTGAGTCACTGAAAAATACGTATCAGCTTTAAATTTAAAAAAAGTTACAATATGCTGACTAAAAGTTAGAAGTTCCAGATATACTTGTTCTATTTTGAGAAGCAACTTGGTGTCTCTTGCCAAAAATCCATGTATGACGTCTATAATTTGCAAATAATATTTCAATCTCACACTGCAGTTTTTTCTGCTTCTCCTCTCAAATGCATGATCTGGTTTGATTTGAGTTACTATGCTATTTCGTCTGTTATGAGGGTCTGAAAAAGACATTGCTGCTCTCAGAACCACAAACATTTTCCCTCGACCAATCATCTGAGTGTTTTACCCTATGTTTGGAAACATTTTTGTTTTTTGAAGACCACAAAATATATACTTTTGCCTTCTTTTTAGAAAAAAGAAAATTTTTGACACATGTAAAAATTTCTGAATCCTGTATATAATTAGAGGGAATATCCTTGCCTTCTTCAAAAAGATGTTTGGTGGCGAAGCCCTTCGGTAATGGCCAGTCTTTGAATAATTGTAAGTCAAGAAATTGTAAAATCAATTTGGATAAGATTAAAAAAAAATTTCTTCATTGGCGTTTCACGTTTTAGTAAAAATATTGCTAATTCTTAAAGAAAAACACTCTTGCTGCTACCGTTTCTGCTTGTGGTGGCCATTCCCTTAAAGACGAACTCTATCTTGCTCTTCTTTTTATAAAACCCATTTAAAAGGTTATTTTTTGGTGAAAAGTTACACATAATGTGTTTTTTCTTTATTAGATTTGTTGACTGAAAATAATCGGTTGAAGATGGTTGATGGTGTCATTAATGCTTTCAAGACTATCATGGCCGCTCATAGAGGAGAAGTTATCTGTGAAGTTACATCTGCTAAGGTTTTTTTCCTCTTTCATTTTTTCTTTGTCTCCGTCTTCTTTCGTTTGCCTGTCTCTTTTAATGGTAAAACTAAGCGAATGGGGAAAATAATATATTAAAAATATAGATATTTCTATATTTAATTATAAGCATTGAAATGGATAATTCTTGATAAATAATGCAAAGTTGTGAATTTTTTTCAGTGTAATTTGCTTCCTACTCTAACAGCAATATTTATACTATTTGAAACTTCTTTTTCTTACTAATAAATTATTTTGGTCACAGGTAGATATATTAATGAATATATTTGACCTGTCTTCAAAATATTGCCGGTGACATAGAACTAAACAGGGGTATCAACTAGTAAAGTTAGACCCAGACAACGGGAAACTACGAGTTCACTTGGCTTTTTTCTCGCCCAAGAACTATCTTTTTGCGTGTGTTTCAATCCCTTTTTTGTTGTATTTCCGTGTATTATAATGCTTCACCAAGTATGTTGAAGTCGTAGATGTAAATGAGATGAATCAGACGAAATGGGACCGGATTACGTTGGTTTTGTTTTTTTTTCTAAATAATTTTGGCCACCAGTGACTGACTATCTCGGGTAGCTGAAAGTCATTTGGTGTTAGAAAAAGGGAAATTGTGTTTCAAAGACGGCTTAAGAGAAAAACCGAACATTAGCTCTGTTTAAATTAATATCTCTTAAGTTGAAATGTAGATTAACCATTGAACATAAGATTAAATTGAGAACAGTTTTAATTTTATTTTTAAAGCCTCCATAGGCTAATCAGAATTTGTAACCTAAAACAAACATAAACAGTTATATTCGTCAATAGCATTCCTCTCATCATTACTTTTCTCCTCCCATCTACTTTATTATGCGTCTATTATTGCTTTTGCATATTTTTTTTTCTAGAGTCGTCTTGCAGGGTGAAAAATATAATTATATCAGCCCAGCGTAGGTAGTGTTTCTTCGAGTACTTTTCTATTTACAAGTGTCATTCTCCCTATTTGAGGATCAAGGTGTTACTTCTTGATAAGCCAGTTAGAAAGGCGGGGGCAGTGCAGCTATTATTACAGGAATCGTCCGCAGTCACTTTTTTCGGACTTGTCACTTCTTCAGTGAATTTGTCACCAAAGTCACTTTTTTGTTCATGTTTTGAGCTTCCTTTTTTAGTCTAGTGAACTAACGGAAGGTTAGTCATTCAAGATTTTAGAAAAGGTAAGTTCACTCTTGATAAATAATCCTACCATAGATGCTCCTTTCACTGAGCCTCCACCCAAATTAACTGCTTAGAAGATGGGCACTTTGGCCGAGATTCTTGAGTTATGTTTCAAGTATTTGCTTCTGTTTTCTCGTTTGGCTGTTGCCTGTAGAGGGTACAAATTCTGACCAATTATTTTAACGGGCGCTAAAATATAAGAAAGAATAAGGGTCTTTCAATGGCTTTATGAATTTATACTTGTTTGCAAAAATATATGAGTTGATGAGAAGGCTTTCTAAATCCATTGTGACGCCTCATCTTTTTTCAGATCACTTTGAGTGATGGGTAAGAAAAAATTTCCTTTAAACTGGTTTGGTAGGGAAGGCGAGACTGGACGCTTAGTGCAAGAGTGGTGTGCCAAGAGTAGTGATAGTGACAGTTCATTATACTGCAAAATATGCAAAAGACACTCAACTGTCGAAAAGGATTTCAAGCCTTTCTTCAACATCCGCCAAAAAGGAACACAAGATGGACGCGTCTGCTGTGCTAAACCCGTGTCAACTCTGACTCACTGGATCAACTGTAACCGAAACAAGTCATAGGCTAGAAATACAATACACGAGAAGAAGCTTGAGATGTTCTGCGAGAGAGATGCGGCTTCAAAGGCAGAAATAATATGGGTCTTGAAGGCCATAGCCAAGTCTTTACCTGTATCGTCGTGTGGTGGCGTTGCTGATGTCTTTCGAACTATGTTCCCGGGCGCTGTCCCAGAAGGCTTCTCGTTAAATGCCAAAAAATGGCGTACTTGTTGACAGACAATTTATCCTTGATTTAGGGAAATTGGGCTGAAGACAGTGAGATGTCTGACTTTGTACTGGAATAGGATAAGACCATAAACAGTGATTTAGGGAAAATTGGGCTGAAGACATTGAGATGTCTGACTTTGTACTGGAATAGGATAAGACCATAAACAATGCTGGGGTAAAAGACTCCCAAATTAAGGTCCGGTACTAGTAGAAGGAGCAAAAACTAGTCAATTCTCGGCATCTTAGAGCATATAATCTGGGACATGCTACTAGTGAGGATCTGAGTAAGAAGCTCCTCTAGTGTATAGAAGATGAAGGACTTCCACTTGACAGACTGTTGATGCTTGCCAGCGATGGTCCAGTTGTCAATAAGAAAGTTTGGTCAATTGTTTACTTTGACCAAACTTTAAATTCAATCTTTTAAATTCAGTACCTGTAACATCTATGCTGAGCATAATGCGTTCCAAAAAAGACTACAGGAACTCGGGTAGGAATGTTCTGATATGATAATTGCTGTCTGCCATTTTATTCAGCGGATGGTCTGCTCTTGTGACGATTTTAGCCAGTGTCAGCTAAAAGTTAAGCTCCGTGACATATAAGTTAGTAAAGCACGTCCCCACTATGTGGCTTACCATAGGAAAAGCTGCAAACCGCTTGATCGAGCAAGGCCCTGCTCCGATTGAATATTTTCTGGAATTCGTGCCAAGGAAAAAGAGTTTAAAGAACTTTATTTCAAATCTAAAGTATTTGAAATGGTCAGTTGGCTAAAAAAAAAAAAAAAAAAACAACAATGAAAGCTGAAATCTAATTTTTTGTGAGTTCTGCAAATACCTACACTGTATTCTGGAGTGTTTACACTGGAGTGTTTCAACAACAAGAGGCGTTGATTCGTGTGGTGAATCTTGAGTTGCTTCGCTTATGCACAGTTCTTCATGGACAGATTGTACGTACCGATTTTGTCAACCATCACCTCGCCGTGCGGTTTGAAAGCGTAGACAGGGCTCTAGAAGTATGTCTAGAGCAACCTTGTGTGTAATGAGCGGATCCTGGCAGATCTCGCTTCTTTGAAAGTGACTCAGAAAGATAGGAAACTTTTTTTTTCTAAGAATTAGGAAGTACGTCAAAGCTGCTGTTCAGTATTTTTTTTGGCAAAATGCCCTCTGAAAAATGATTTTCTCCGAAGCCTTGCCTTCTTCAGCCTTCCCAAGCCAGATTTTCGGCCGAGGGGTTGCAGTGATGTTCTCTGCGTCGCAAGAGAACTTCCTTTTGGGACGATCATTAAGAAAGTCCAAGAAGAATGGTTATTATTACAGTTGGACCCTTTGTCACCACCCATGAACAGTACATGAATAGATAGCTATTGGTAAAAGATCCTTGAACCGAATCCATCAGGTGGCAATGTAAAGTATCAGGCCTTGGGTCGGGTAGTTGAGCAGTTCTTTCGCTCTGCCAGGGACGTGCATACGGGGAGCGAGGATTTTCTCGTTCAGCTGAGTTGATGACTAGCATGCAAGTCCATACTGAGGAGCAGACCCCAAACGCTAAAGCTTTTGTTGAGGATGCTCTCCGCAACTTTGAGAACAAGCCCCACCTTGTGCCGATCGCAAAGAAGGTGCTGTGTTTTGCTAGATCAGCTAGAGCTATACCTTATCAGGATACCTAGGGATAGCTGATAGCTATCCCTATCAGCTATGAACTTTCCCTTATTGGGAAAAAGTAGGATGAATTGGAAAAAGAAACGCTTGAAGCTGAAAAGATAGATGCCGAATTGGCAGTCCAAGGCCTGGTCCAGAAGTAGCAGAAAATAGTTGAGCTAGAGTCAGAAATTTCACGAAAAAAGAGATGGCCAAACAGAAGAAAGAAATCCGTGATACTCTTCTGAAAGAAGTAGGAGAACAATTGAAGGAAAGCAGTAGAAGAGAAGGACTTCTTGAACATGGGTCTGGCTCAAAGCATGCTGGAAGCAGCACTGAAAGCTCGTTCCAAAGAAAGAGAAAAGTCAGGTGATGCTGAATCTGTGGAAGTACTTGTTTTGAAGAGGAAATCAGATCTGATCGATCGCCTTTCAAAAAAGCCTAAAAAGTGCTGAATCTAATTATGTTAAGTGTAATTCTACCAGTGATTTGTTACTCTTACTTATGAACGCCAATCGTACGGCTTAATCCTTTTCGTAAACATTCGAAAGTTCTGCTTTACTAAGGTCGTTTGTTCCTTGTACCTTAATCGAAGTTGTGCTTTCATTAAAGTTATCTTTTTGTGTGACTTAGTTATCTTTTTGTGTGTTTTCTTTTGTATCTTTTGAAGACTTTCAGTCTTCTTTTTTTTCAGTCAAACGTTGCAAGTGTTCATTTTTTTTAAGCAATTATTTCTTACAGTTTACTCAGTTCGAAATAAACAAACTTCACATTAATAATTTGTTATATTCCCTATAATATTGTTGGTCTCCCATCCGACAAAAACAAGTTTATTCTTTCTGAAACAACTACTAGTGCTCTACCTCCCTTAGACTATCTAGAGGAAAATTTTTACAGGCCTTGTCCCACGTATTTAAAGTTAAAAACTGTCCTACATCCCCTCCTGTATTTTGTCTCCAAGTTAGTGGTATTTCTCGTAAATATTCATGCAGAGAACTGTTTAATCTAAAATAATCTGAAAAGGCTTAATGAAACAACTCGTTAAGACGTGGCAAAGAAACACAGGAGCCTGGTTGTTACAGAGTTTACCTACCTGCAGCACTTTTAGCCTGCTAAAACACGGAACTGTAACTTTATTTTGTAAAATTTGTGCACGTTCAAAATTCACATAAAAGTTACTAGCCCATAGAACACAACCATAAGATATGCAAGAATTAATGATTGTGTAATGCAGAGAGACCTTAAATCCGTTTGATAAGCACCAATTTAGTCATCCGTGGAAGAAACTACGTCACTATGTTTCCAGAACAAATTTGGATTCAGCTAAATCCACAAATATTTTATAAAAGCGGACCTAAAATCAAACCGTGAGGAACACGACACTTAATAAAGTAAGGACTCGAAGCAATTAAGAACGAATCGAATACATCTTTCTTTTAAAAAAGACGAAAATTAACTCAAACATTGACCTTTAATTACTAGAAACTCCAATCTTAGTGCTAAAATATTAAAATCCACTGTGCTAAAAATTTTAAAATCCACAAAAAAAACTGCAAGAGGTAGTTTACTAATATCAAAACCCTATAAACGGCTGAACTGAATGGGTTACCGAATGGCATTTGCGAAAACCGAATTGAGTATCACTTAGCCATCCGTATTTTGTTAGATGCTGGTAGGGACGGCAATCGGCGACTTTTTCAAGTGTCTTAATAGGACAACAAAAGAATTGAAATAATTCCTTTGCTAGTTAATTCCAATCTGCATCCACCTTTGGAGAGGAGGATGACAGTTGTTGCCTTCAGTCCTTTTGGGAAGATGCCAGTTTCCAATGAAGCATAAGGTGAACAAAAAAAAATGTCGTTTAAATTGATCTCAAGCAGATTATATACTAAATAGTGAAATTGTATAATGATAAACTTGGAAAAAATAATTTCCCCTGTTGAAAATAAACTGTCTGTTTTGTGTCCGAACAAAACAGACCCTGTTCATTTAGCCCGACAAAATGCATTTATTATTCGTATTGCAAAACAAATTTTTTGAATGTAGGTTACCTCTTTATATTGTGTACATTTTTTTTTTATGATAGAACTCAAAAGATTGATTTTTATTCAGGAAAGCAGAACAATAATATTAGATGGTTTTAATATTGCGTTACCAGCAAAAACATTGCTTGGATTATAGTGAGCTTTGCGGCTTTGTAAAAAAAAAGAAATGGTTCATGGTGTACTAACTAAGTAGCCTATCAAGAAACTTGACTAATTCCATCGTTGAAATGTAGGATTGAACATGGATTATTTTAAGAAAATGGTGCAGTTCAAAACATGACCACCATAATTTCTATATGTGCTACATTGTTTGAATTAAAAAAAGAGTATGTTTTCTAAGCGTATGCTAATATTAACTTTTAGCCCCCCCCCCCCCGAGAGTAAGGGAAATTATTTTACTTATAAACGCAAGAAGAACAGGTTTACTGAAATGTGTATTTCAATATTTCAGCCTCTTGATGAAGCTGCGCGCAAAGATTTGGAAGTGGCTCTGAAGGGCTTCCTGAAGCCAGGTCAAAATATTAAGTTAACCTTGAAAACTGACCCAGCCATAATTGGTGGACTTGTTGTGTCCATTGGAGATCGTTTCGTTGACATGAGCATTGGAACTAAAATCAAGAGATACACAGCTGCGCTCAAAACTGCTGTCTAGATGATTTTTATTTGAAATGTTGTAAATTGGAAATAAACTAATTGAAAATTCAATTTATTTACGTACTGTTTGGTTTGGTTAGTCTCTTTTCTAACCGATTCTATTCTTTTTTTTTTTGCCGTTTCATGCCGAAATAATCTCAACAGAAAATAGGATGTTTCAATTTAATCTCGTCAAAATGAACTGAAAGTAAAGGGCTTGTTCTGCACTAAGAAAAGTATATCTTTTTTTGAGGAGGGTGAACATCTTGAAGGTAGCTATGGCCCCCATTCTCTAAAATTGGTACCTGTGATCAAAAGACAATACAAATACAATGTCATACAGGGTTTAGTTAGGCTGTTTTGAGTATGATAGCCCATCTACAGCTATTGTTTTATGATAAAAATTGAATGTTTTTTATTGGCTGCACTTATAAATTCATAGGCTATTTAAGTGTAAAAGTGGGCGTTTTCCTCCTCGAATGGGGCGGGAAAAGATCATAACAAAATGCTTGCTGTGTTGATTTTTTGCGTAACAAAATTTTGTTGTATTATTTTTTTAGTGTTTTCTCTAGGGTTTTTGAGTTAAAGTGCCATTTGCATTTGGAAAAAAAAATCCTAGCTTAAACTTCAAAATCTGCTGATTTTTTTCAGAAAACAGCCAAACAGTTTTACTTGAGCCTTTTACCAAAATGCACTTTTAAATGTTTTCAGTGTATTTAGTTGCGTGCCCAACGGCAATCCTGGCTATCGTCTTAATTAGGATCTAAAATAGTAGAGGCTATTCGCTACGGCTCGGATTCCGGACTTGCATCTATGTATACTCAGATTTAAAATATACTAAATTTAATGTTGACTCTTAAACTATTTAAATGCCGATCCAATTTGGTTCTTCTTATTGAATTCTATATAGTACATTAAACGTCAAAACATTTATTTTTGGCACCAGAAATCTGATCTTAAAAGATAGAGATATAAAGCCACAAATGATGGCTTTTTGGCCATCGAATACTAGATAATAATTTATGTGTAGTCAATTTAACTAAGCTCATGATAAAATTGACAAGTAAATAATCTCCTACCTATTCTTGACGTACCTACCCAGAGGGGGAACAAAATCAAATAGAAACTAGCAAATTAAGGTATTTTTTTTAGAGATATCATCTACCCACTACAGACAACATACTCCAGCAATATGACGCGTACTCAGTGTTGGATTCTGACCTTGTGGAAGAAGTGCAAAAAATTTCAATATGATTTTTTCTTCTATCTCTCGTTTAAAAAGCGGACATTCAGATTGATCGGAACAAAATGTACAAGAACATGAAGGGCCTCAGATAGATCAATATAAAGCTAATAAAAAGTAAAATAGCCCCTTCAAAGAATACAGTTTGTTTCTAAATCATCAACAGTTTAGTTACCGAACATTAATTTCTTGAATGAGATATCTCGCTTTTTCATTACTCTTGGAATCTAGTTTCAGGGAAGAAGTTGACATCCATATAATTATGTACTAAGAGACATTTGGCTGTGTTAAATAGTGAGAAACGACTATCAAAATAAACATAGGGTAAGTATGTTTTAAGTTTTCTTAGAATCAGGACCAATCCAAGACGAAAATCTGAAGTGTACAAGGCCTACATTTTATGTCGCTACTGGGTGGGGGGGGGGTCTGGGGCATAAAAATATAAACTTAAGGTCTTAAAATACAGTTTTTGTGCATTTTTTCACCTTTTTGAACATTAAATTGATGCCTCTCAATCTGATTCATTATTGATTAAATTGATAGGTTCATTACTTTTTCTTGTACTTTAAACCACTATTATCTCAAGTGAACCAATGGAAGCTTGTGGAAAAACTAGCTCGTCGCACCCGACAATGTCACTTTGTTCCCATTGTACAATAGCTCTTCAATTTATTCGCATTTGATTAAAAGCTTTTGTCGATCGGGCAGTTTGTCTAGTATTCTAACTTGAAGAGTAATTAAAATATTGAAGTCCTGGCCTTCAACTGCTCAAACCTTTTCTTCCAGGGCTGAGTAGGCAGTATTGACTAATGATAAGGATAATTCAACTTAAAATTGATTGCAGCATCTTACTGGCCAAGGTAATTTGAAGGAGTACGTCATACCAAGTGATTATATCAAACAGTTCATGGTAACGAACTGTAGTAAGGAGCGACCCGGCTCAATAGTAACCGAAACTCTAAAAAACAGAATTTTGATACCAATAGTTACATCAAAAGAATCGCATTTTAATGCTGATTTTAAATATACAAGTTTCATCAAGTTTAGTCTCGCCCATCAAAAGTTACGAGCCTGAGAAAATTTGCCTTATTTAAGAAAATAGGGGGAAATGTCCCCTAAAAATCATAGAATCTTAACGAAAATGACACCATCAGATATTGCGTTTCAGAGAACCCTACTGTAGAAGTTTCAAGCTCCTATCTACAAAAATGTGGAATTTTGTATTTTTTGCCAGAAGACAGATGACTGATGCGTGTTTATTTGTTTGTTTGTTTTTTTCCGCAGGGGTAATCGTATCGACCCCGTGGTCCTAGAATGTCGCAAGAGGGCTCATTCTGACGGAAATTAGAGTTTAGTGCCCTTTTTAAGTAGCCAAAATATTGGAGGGTACCTAGGCCCCCTCCCATGCTCATTTTCTCCCAAAAACACCGGAACAAAATTCTAAGATAGCCATTTTATTCAGACAAAAAATAATCACAAGTCCTAGATACGTGATTGACATAACTGGAACGGATCCACTCTCTTTGGGGGAGTTGGGGGGGGGGTTAATTCTGAAAAATTAGAAAAAATGAGATATTTTTAGCTTACGAGTGGTGATCAGATCTTAATGAAATTTGAAGGTTGGAAGGATATCGTGTCTCAGAGCTCTTATTTTAAATCCCGACTGGATCCGATGACATTGGGGGGAGTTGGTGTGATCGTCAGTGATTGGTGTGATCGTCAGTGATCTTGGGCAAACAGGGGAACAACATCAATGACGCAAAAATAAAGCTCGCCCGATGGAAGGAATATTTAATCCGAAATTAAACCCACAAGTAATTATAGAACCAAACGTCTTAAGCTACATCCCAATCACAGAAAGTGACAACCCACCACCTCCAATAAGATCCGAGACCAAAGTAGCCACAGAATCTCTGAAGTGAGGAAAGACTTTGGGACCAGACGATGTCACGGCGGAACTAATAAATATCAACTCATTAGACGTTGTTGACCTAAACCATAGTATTACAACAGCCACCTAGTCCCCTTGATATGTCAAGGACAGTGGTGTAAGTCAGCAACAGTACCAATCCACAAAAAAGCTCGAAATCCCCCCCCCTCTATAATAATTCATGGTGATCAAGTGGATACAGGAAATCGATTGCTTTATCTTGGCAGTCTGTTAACGGCTGATAATTGCCACACTGCAGACGTAAAACGCCACCTAGTCTTTGCCAGCTCTAGTTTCAGAAGACTCTCAAATTCATGGAAGTCCAGCCACCTTTCGAACCATCTAAAAACTAACCTTTTTAGCAGCCTGACCATGCCCATCGCGCCCTATAGGCGTTAAACATATATCGTTTTCGGCTGTACAATAAATGCCAAAAACGAGCTTATCCTTCTCGTATTCAAAATGAGATGCTTAAGTCGGATAGCAAAGACAAAGTAGAGTGACATTGTCAAAAATAGAGAATTTTTGAGAAGACTAAGATCTAAAGTGATCGCAGGATAGATACCCCCTCCCCCCGACACTTCGTATTTTCCCGGGATGTATCTGATTGAAATTTTTGAATGGCCATTTGTAGTCGTAGAAACTTCAAAAAATGCTCGTTCGATTGGAAATTGAAGTAGCTTTTTTAATAGTCAAAAGTGATTGGAGGGCAACAAGCCCCCCCCCCCAAAAAAAAAAATAAGCCATCAATTCCCAAGACATTTCTAATCAAAATTTTGAGATAGAAATTTTGTTCAGCGTAGTTCAAGGATCTGAAAATTATATCTTTGAAAATGATATCACTCCCCCACCAGCCCTCAGTGCAAGGGTTGTCAGTTATACGCCGAGGGCCTTTAATGTTTTTATAGAAAAGGTGGTCACATAAACGCCAAAGGGGATGATTGGATTGGAAATCAGATGTTTCAGTTCCTTTTTTTAGAGTCAAAGTGATCATGGGTCTTTAGAAGAGGCCTATTTAATTTTAAATATATGGTTCTAGATCCCTTTTAAGAGTCAAACTCGATGGAGAGCAACTAGCCTCCCTCCCTGACATCCTCTTTTCGCAAAACACATTTCATTAAAATTGTGAGATAGCCGTTTTGTTACCAATAGTCCAAAAATCAAATAACAATATCTTTAACGTGGACACAATCCCCCAGAGCCCATGGGCAAGGGTTTTAAGTAATGCCCCAGGGCATATAAAGTCTTAATGGAACGGGGGGTCGTATAAGCTTTCGATTGGATGGAGCTAATTTGAATGAAGTCCAAAGCTTTATTGCCATTTTCAGAGTCAGAAATGAATGGGGGGAAATCAGCTCCCCCAAGCCTATCATTGTCCAAAACATGTCCGATCGAAATTTTAAGATATCTATGTTGTTCAGCCTTGTTAAAAGGTCCAGCAGTTATGTCTTTGGGGTTGTTAGCCTCCCAACAGTCCTCAGGACAAGGGCTGTAAGCTAAGCAATTCGTTCATTGTTTACACACTCTTATGTTATTGAGAAAAGTATACATGTTTGAACTTCATTTTCCAAAAAGACGAAGGGCATTCAGGTGAGCCTTTCAGACAATGTTGAGGGGAGTGTTGAACTAAACCAAAACACGTTATGTGTGTAAGTATGTCAAAAGGGTGTAACACAGGAAAAACTGAATATATTAATTTGGAAAATTCAGGAAAGAATAAGGGATATGATCAAAAAAGCAATATTTACACGCTACCAGCACTACTGCAACTACCACCAATAAAACTACCAGACAACTCTACTTACAGCATTGAGGAGGAATTTGAGCTAAATCAAAAGAAGCTATGGGCCTGCAAATTGCCAAAATAGCGTATCTGAAAAATTTTTTGGGGATTAAGTTGGACTTTCAGGGAATACTTAAAGGGGAAGATCATCTCACAAAAGGCAATATGTGCACACTACTACAAATACTACTGTTACTGCCACCTTTGCTACTAATTCTACCTCTATTTATACTACAAGTACGGGCAAGAACTTTAAGAGGAAAATTTGATAGCTTAAATGTTATCGAAAGGGCATATCAGCAATGCCACAGAAGCAGGTTGTCAAAAGGGTGTAACATCAATACCTTAGGAACAGTTTCGTGTGTGAAGTTGAAACTAACAGGCATTGGTGTGAGGGATGCTGAACTACCAAAAGAAAATATATTCATCCTAATGCTAATGTTTCTACTCATACTACCAATGCTCTTACTGTTATTACTACTTCTATTATTACTACTGTCACTAAAGCTTAGACTATGTACATACTGCAACTAATGCTACTTAAACTAGTGCTACTGTGTACACCAAGGGTATTAAGGTGAAGCTTTTAATAGTAGCCTTTCTGTTCTGAATTAAAAAGTGTGAGCGTAACTGAACCCCCGTTCAACTCAACCCATTTGAAAGAACCCTGATTCAATTCAATCCAACCCCATTCAACTCTACCTCTATCCAAATCAACCGCCATCGAATTCAAAACATTTTTAATAAATCCCCAATAAATGTTACTTCATTTAACTGAGCCCCATGAAACTCAAATTTCATTCAACTCTATGCCCATAAAACTCAACCTTCATTCAACTCAACCCCTGTATAACACGACTGTCATTTAGCTCAAATAAGTACTAAAGAAAAATTTTCGTCGTATAAGAGCTTAGGGTGATGGAGAAAACATGGTATAAGTGTAACTGATTTTTCTAGGGAGCCTACATAACTAGCACAAACATAGTTAAGAAGCTGAAGTGCTCACAAGTATACCGTTTTACTTCAGCACCATCTATAGCACGAAGCTATTTGAAAATATTGATGATATGAGGAATTAATTTATATTGAAGGAATAGCATGGCTGAAATTATTGGTCATCAGAAGCGCTCCTATTGGAGATACGAAGAAAAAAACAGTTGGAAAACATTCAAGATTTACTCATTATTATGGCACTGTAATTTTTTTTCTTGTGAAGGTGAAAAAGATCTGTGTAGGTCAATTTGTCAAAAATAATACTTTTTATTCTGAATATTTGGTTAGTACCCATTTTTAAGAGAAAATGTTATAGCCTGATTGCATGTAGCAAGTCCGATTTAGCTAAGAACTTCTGTTATTTCATTACAGGAGTAGTTTCTGAGTAAGTATAGCCTGGTCTGGCTCAGGTTGTATAGCCTGGGTTGACTTCTTTGAATTACAAAGTAGGCTAGTTTAGATATGGGGGTAGAAGCTTGACTGACTGTAAGCTTGTTCTTGTCTCAGCTATAAATCATTAGCTTAGGCTGTTAACTTAAGGTTAACATTTAATAATTGGAAATCAAAATGGCTGCTTGTAGGCTAGGCTCCTTGAAGCTAGTCATAGCCTGGGCCTAGGCTACTATTGCTCAAATTTGGCTAGACCTAAGGTACTTGGCAAGTTCAGGCTGAATTCTAGTAGGCCTAGAATAGTCTGTTTAAAATGACCTTACCATTTTACTACAACCAGCCTTGGTAACAGACAATTTTAAGATCCACTAGTTTTTAGCAAAATTTCACTTCAATACATTTAAGAAGTTCTATTTTAGGACTTAAATATAGAAGCCTAACCACTAAAAATTTTAGAATGTACTTATCATAGCTTTTAACTCTATTCAGGCCATCATAAGAACAAATATTTAGAAAAATCTCTAATGCTTTCTGTGTGGTCTTTAGATCAGACTACATACATTTTTAATTTTTTTTGAATGATTTATTCAACATTGTCAATATTAGACCAGACTTTATAAATACAACACTTGCTTCTCAAGTAGCATATATTAAAATGGGACATATTCATTTTGTACAGAAGGCTTTAAAGCAATTGTTTCTGATAGTAAGGCAAAGTAAGAGTTGTATATTTTGATTTGTACTGGCTCAGTTGACTGTCATTTTTCATCTCCATCAAAAGATATTGCTATAAGCAACTTTATTTTTGCTGCAGGATGGGAGTCCAAAAAAATAAAAAAAATGCCTCTTGACAGAACAAGGAAATGTATCTTGGTACTGATCCAAATTCTTGCCCACTTCATGACCTTCAACTACTGTAATTCTAAACTGTATATATTTTAGACATACAAGAAATCTGTTATCTTGATGTATCATTTCTAGTTTCTAGCTTAGAAATTGCCAACCTTTTCTTTCATTTTTCTTATCCCTTGGTTTAGTGACTCAAAGTCTAGGTCAAAAATCAAACAGGTACTTGTTTATTATTCAGAACACACTCAATAAGTAAAGTTAGGTTCTTTTGTGAAAGAAACTACAATGCATTACCCAGCAATAAACTGTAGTAATAAATGGTATTTACTGTCAGCAAACCATATATTTACATGCAAATTGACTTTTTTCAAACATGGCCTATTGTTTCACTTCCAAAAATATTCTGTCTTTTAAGAGTATAGTCATATTGTGTCCATTGATGCACTGTTTTGTTGTGGGCAACAACCCCTTATCCTGGAAAAATATAATTCCCTCTTTTTCAGCCTTTGGCAAATCCCAAATCTTCATTTCAAAATCCATGTTCAAACACTATCTTCTATCACTATGCATAGGAAACTAAATTGAGTTTTGTCTTTGTGGCTATGAAACTGGATTTTCTCAGCAAAATTCTTGAGTGTGTTCTGAATTGAATTGAATCAATTGAGTAATGAACAAGTACCAAATATTTAATTAAAATATACCTGCATCATAGTTAGTTTCACAAAAGAACTAAACTTCACTTATTGAGTGTGTTCTGAATAATACCCAAGTACCATCAAACACCACCTTTCCAAAGGCTTCAATTGACTGCCATTTTTAGCTCCATCAAAAGATGTTACTAAAAGCAACATAATTTTACTGCAAGATAGGAGTCTAAGATTGAAATATACAGCATTTTTTCCAACAATAATTGCCTCTGTAGAGTTAGTCAAGAATAGAACATAAACTCCACTATAACCCAAGCTATAATTGATGTTCTAGATAGCCTAAGAGTCTTTTCCTTCTTTGGAAGTAGGGAAACTGACCACTATATACAGTCAAGAAAAAAAAAGATTAGCATAAAGAAGGTTTCAATTAGAAAACTTAAAACACATCTTCATTTAGATAAAGAGAAATATTTGTGCATCAAAAGTGATATTACTTCTTAAGGCTATCCTCTTGTATGTCATTGCTATGTACTCATGTTTGTAGTATTATATTGAGGAGGCCTATTATGGAACACATGTATTTTAGATTAGTTGCTATAAAAATTGTGGGGGATGTTTTTGTTTGCTTATTTCAAATGCAGGTGGAAGAGGGACAATTGTCCCCTATATTTTTAATTTTTTTTTTGGTATTTCCATTGAAAAAGTTATTCAATCTAGAGTTTGGAAAAACACTGTACTTTCATTCATAAAAAGCCCCTCCCCCCTCTGAACCTCAAAGAATTCGTGCCCTTGTCTGAAAATGGTTAAGTTAGGGAAAGAGAACTTCCAGGAATAGATATACATCCCAGATTATGCCCTTGGAAGGTCTGTTAAAGTGTCTTAATAAATCTAATAAATTAAAATTCTGCTGATAGGTTGTTTGTTACCAAAGAAAGTTCTTAAGCTGGGTGGATGTAGGAATTGATCTTTAGCCTAAATTTAATGCTGGGTAGATCTAATGAAAATTAAAGAATTTAAACAAAATTTGAACTTTAGTGTAAAGAGCAAGGTATTGATGAGGGGACAGACCCCCTCATATATGTAATAATCTCTGTTTGTTTTAAGTTTTAATGTTGCTCCTTACTTATCTTTTGATTTTTTTATTTATTTAATAGCACTATTAAGGACTATTTAAGCTGTTTTCAGCATCATATATTTGCTAAATCTTTATTTACATTGTTTTGAAAAAATTGTAATAATTATCTTGAATTTGAAGAATAAATCCTATATGGGTTAAAATTATAATTAGATCATTTGAATTGTGTTTTCAGTTTAGTTAAAGGAAGTGTAGACTCAAACCAAAATTAAAGAACAATTTTTTTTGTCCCTTTAAATTAAGGAACAGTTAAGACATGTCTTCTGCACAACCTTTTAAGCAATAGAAATAAGGATGAAACAGAGACATGAGCTAGAGAATGTCTCCCTGGGGAAAAAAATGGCTCTGAAACCATTTAACTACTACTGGCTGGTAAACTACTTTACCAGAGAGAAGAGATTGCCATTTGGAATTTTACCTGGTTCTTGAAATATTTGTCAAGCATAATTAAATTTAAAACTAGCCAAATTCATTAAAATTATTTGAGTAGAAGATTGAGTTTGATGAATAAGTTAGCAAAAAGTCACTAAACCATTATTTATGAAACTTTTTTGCAATTTCCTTTCTTTAATAATCAAATTCATTGCAATACTAATATGTTTTACCAGGATGGCATTGTTTTTCACCTATATCACTACAGTAACATTCTGGATGAGATGCTTCTCAATATTTTAGAAAGTAGTTGAGTCTGGTGAGTAAAACATTCAGAAAGGTGTCTTTGTGGGGTCTTTCAGCCTCCTTTGACTGTAATTTCCTCAGCTCTAATGCTTAGAAGATTGCATAAAACCTAATTTTAGTGCCCATGCTTGCTTTTTGTTGAATTTAGTTTAACTTTCATTCTACTAAGATTCAAGGAATAAATATAATTATAAAGTATAAGCTGCTGGAATTTTGAAAATTTGCATGTGCTACATAAAGATATGATCACCTAATGTTTAACTCCCCTAAATTAAATGTGCTCACTGAACCCCCTACTAGCAGCCCCCAAAAAACTGACAGTAATTAATCAGTAACTGATAATGAAAAATGCTAAGGAGATAGCAATGCTTAAATGATAGCCTGTCAGTATATGTTTGTGAAACTTTATTTTTATAAGCAAGCTTTTTGAAGAACAAATGTTGTCTTGAGCTTAACAATAGTCAAACCTAAAGATACTCCTTGCATACAATGTTTCCTATGAATCTTCCTCTAAAAACTGACTGAAGACTGCAAATATTATTTCTCCCATCAATTTTAGTTGTACTTTGTATTAAATGTTAGTGAATTATAGAGTTCAAAAGAAATATGAGTTTTTTAGGGCTCAGAAAAAAAATCTGGGTCCTACTGGGTCCCTTCTATTTAGACTACATCTTTTTAAAAGTTTGCAGTCCTTCAGGTGTAGCCACCTATTTCTATCCTGTATTTATTTTGATTTTTTTTCTTTACAGTTTATAGAAATGGACCCTTTTGAGATGAAGCCAGGGCCATCAAGGTACACTTTTCCAAATGTTCCACCTGAAAACGGTGTTGCAGTACCTTTACAGTTACAAAGACTGGAAAAACTGATTGTCTTAAATCCATATTTAGACTTCTGTGAATCATTATTTAGAAGTTGCCTTGAGTAAGTATTTGTTTTCATTTGTTGGGCTAAAATTTATTGCTGTCAGCTTATTTATGCTAGACATTTGTCAATATCAATTTGTCTCATTTATTTGTAAGAACAAAACAACATTAAATTTATGGCTTGATAAGAATAAATGGCAAAACATTTTCAAATAATTTGCCTAATATTATTGCTGTTTTTTAAATAGAATGAATTCGAATCTAGAATTTCAGGTAAGCTCATTTGCACATTTAAAACTATATCTGATCAAATCCTATACTCTGGAAAGAATTCAATCATATTTAATGATGGTCTAAAAAAAAAATCTTTGTTGCTTCAGATGGTGATATTCTGCCAATGGTGTCCACACCTTTCTATTTTAAAAATAAAAATGACAGTACATACAGCACCAATAACTCCTACAATAAGATGCAGTTTGCAGACACCACTGAATTGGTTTGAGCACATGCAATTATCAAGAACTTAGCTTTTATAGTTTTTAAGTAAGAAAGCTTGATTGATTACCAATCAACAAGGAAACATAATGTATGGTGAAAAATTATTGTCTTGAGCTTTGAGCCTCTAAGGACAGTACCATTTGTGACTCAGTTATTTAAGTAAAATAAATAGGCCTAAGCCATTGCTGTTTTTCTGATTTTCTGGGGTTTTAATGGCTCTTGTCAACTTGACACTGATTTAGCTTGTAGATTTTTAAAATTAAAAGGACTATGGCCACATAATCTAATTAATTATAAAAATTTCATTACCTTAAATTACCTATCTTTAATCACAGCTTGGAGAGAATCTAAGGATTTTCCATCCTTTTAATTCTCTGTTATGACTTCTATAGGTTGTTGGATGTGGTTGCTCACTACAATTGGGTTGAGGAGTCAACAGCTTCCTAGTTGTACAGGAACTCTTGCTGTTGCCATTTTTTGTCAAAATTTTGCTTGAATGCACCAATCGAATCGACAGCCACTGAATCTTCGGAGATTTGATTCCACAAGTTGGTTACTTGATGGTTGAAGAAATGGTTGCTCTTTTTTTTCTAGTATTTCCTTGCCCTTCTTGAAATAGGGTGACACCAGGGATATTCCAACCTCTAAGTTGGTCACACGCCCTCGGGCGTGTGCTGGAGATAGTTCTTTTAATCATTTGGAGATAGTTCTTTTGATCATTTTGAGAGATTGGAGGGCAGACGACGATACAGATTTAGCATCGGTGCTGAACTTACACTGACAATCAACAATGACTCCCAGATCTCTCTTTTCAGAGACTGCAAAAAGGGAGTTACCTTGGAGATGGTACTGCTGATGTTTATTATGATTGCCGAAGTGGATTACATGGCATTTATCAGCATTGAAAGAGGGAGCCATGTATCAGACCAAGTCCCAAGAATAGCAAGGTCCTTTTTGATAGATTGGAGGTCATATGGTGTAGCTACTTTGCCAACAAGTTTTGAACCATCAGCATAAAGATTAAGGATGTTTGAAAGAAGGTTCTTATATAAACTTGATGAGAGTCAACCAAAGATTGGTCCTCCAGGGAATGCTGTTTAAAACAGCTGTAGATGAGGAGAAATGAGGGACACCTTGAGAGTCATGAACTCTTGCAACTAATGTTCTTTCTGATAGGAAACTCTGTATCCACTGGATAATAACATCGTCAACAGCTTCTGCTTTGAGTTTGGTGATGAGGAATTCATGACAAACCCTGTCAAATACTTTCAAGAGTCCAGGAGCACCATGTTGACAGGGAAATCTTTATCCAACAGTGATGTAGCATAATCTTATGTCTATATAGATTAGTATCAACAGATCTTAAAGATCTGAAGCCATGTTGAGTGGAAGTGAGAATTTTCTTAATTTCCAAGTGCTGAATTAGAGCTCTCTTGACAAATCTCGAGCACCTTTACCACTGCAGAAGTGATGCTGATGGGACGGTAATTTTCTGTTCTTGGGGTCTATTTTTTTTTGGACTGGTGTGATTTAGGATGTTTTCCAATCTGACGGTAATCCTCCATTTTGTAGGGACTGCTGGGAGATTCTATGCAGGGGAGAACTGGGAATATTTCCATACTCCTTGAGAACCCTTGGGTGTATCCCATCTGATCCTTTGGATATGTTAACATTGAGTTTATCAAGGCTAGTTAAGACCATTTCTTCAGTAATTGACAATTTTGGTATTGGATCAGATAAATTTGATAGTGCTGCAGGGATAGGTGGACAAGATATGATGGTGAAGGCAGAGGCAAACTGGGTGTTCCTGGAAGGCAGTGGCAAACTGGGTCTTTAGGAGGGGTGGACCCCTCCAGCATTCCCAAAATATTTTTTTAAGAGTTTAATTTTGCTTTTACATATCTGTCTAGATCTTTTAAGATCTCTCACATCCTTAGCCAAGAGTTGTCATTTCCTTCGATTATACCATCCCTTTGCTCCAGGCAAGTCTTATTTCATACCTATTGTGATTATGTTTGATCAGGTTGAAAACTATGTAAGCTTTGTTGTTAGTGTTTGACTCGAAGTATCTCTGATATTTAAAGTGAAAGTGACTTAGTGATATTTAAAAGAAAATATATATTGATAGATGGCGCAGCAATCTCTCTCTCTCTCTCTCTCTCTATATATATATATATATATATATATATATATATATATATATATATATATATATATATATATATATATATATATATATATATATATATATATATATATCTCTGAATTATTTGTCTTTACTGTTTTTATTGTTTGGTAAATGACGACTTATACTTATTGACGACATGACTGCCTGTCCATGGATTATTCTTTATGCTTGATTGTGTATGGCTATGCTATTTGACCTATGTGATTGTATGGATGAGGTAGGGTTAAGGCCTCATTCAAGTGCTGGTCTATATTAGTCACTAATTTCGGAATATATATATATATATATATATATATATATATATATATATATATATATATATATATATATATATATATATATATATATATATATATATATATATATATATATATATATCAAAAGAATTTGCTTTTCACGTCAAACCTAATACATTTTACAAAATACATGAATAAGACGAGTCAAAACCTAGTTTAGAAAGTAAAAAAATAAATAGATAGATAACAATAAAATTAATGACTAGTTTTCCTGGCTATAATAGAGTTAAACAAAACTCTTGCAATATCTTTCATGGTTAGCAGGGATAGGAGTCAGTTTGGGGATGGTTTGTTGGGATTTTATACAGGATGGTTTGTTGTTCATGGGAAGGCAGGGTTTGAAGATGATGGAACATAATTGGGGAATTGATATGGTCTGGGTACCAAACAAAGGCACAGGAGGATTATTCTCTCGGTCAACGTGATGAGCATGAACCGGCCTAGTAGATAATGATATGGAACCTTCCCTTCACCATATATGATTCTAAGTGCTAATTTTTGGACATTTACAATTTTATAAATATGCTCTGAAAAAGACCAAAATGCAACACTGGATAAGCAAACTGTAGTATTGGCCGAATAAAAGAACAATAAAGTTGGAGAAGATCTTTAGGGGGGATGGGGGTGGGCAAGACAATTTTATCAAAAGTTTTAGAAGGGAAACTGGAGGGGAAGTTTGTTTGAGGATGTTTTAAACATGGCCATCCCACTTCAAGTCAGCAGTAATTGTCACCCCAAGTAGTTTAATTCGTGTGGGGGGGATTTAAAAAAAATTAACTGTCAAAACTGACGATTTATTAGCGTTAACTTTCATCTTTGACAAAGATGCTTCCTGTGTGACATCGTCAAGCAATGCCATAATTGAGCTTTTAATATTTCGTTGGCAAACCTCAAGTGCTGACAGGTCGTCCACATACTTCCTTTGATCTGTGTAGTCATTCATGAGGCTATTAATCATTATAAGGAATAAAATGGGAACAATGAGGAATCAATGGGGCCTCACAAAAGATAGGAAGGGGATCGGAATGAACATCTTTATTTTTAAGCACTTGAGAACAATTTGTTAAAAAGGAGGCAACAATTTTAACTAGAAAGGGACTTGCTCGAAATTCGTCAGCAGTTTATTTACAAGTTTATTGTAGTAAATTAGGTCGAATGCTTTCTTGAGATCAATTAATAAAAGATTCAACCAAGTATCTGGGCTTTCGGGGTTTTTAAGAATAATGTCAAGAAGATTAACAAGGTAGTGTGAAGTAGACGTCTCCTTCAGGTTTCTAAACTGTTGTATGTCAATAAGTTTACGAATCTCAGCCTTTAACCAATTAGATAAGAAACTCCTACATTTTTGAAAAAGAAAACTGGGGTCAAGGTGATTGGTCGTACTCCAGTAAAATCGTTCAGGCCTCCAGTATTTCAGATTGGGGTAATATAGCCCAGCTTCCAGCACGATGTGTAACATCTGGAATTACTAATAGAATTAATAATACTAACAAGGAGTGTTGATAGTTTATCAGGGAATGCTTTGATCAAATCAAGACAAGGGTAGTTGGAGCATTGTAAAAGGTTTTAAGGTTAGTGCGAATAATATCCAAACTGGTTCCATCTTTTGTAGTAGAGAAATCAACAGTTTGCTTAAGCGTCTGATCTTTGCACAGATAATTAAGACGTAGTTCGTTTGCGTCTCCTGCTATAAAAATGATGGCATTTGGATACTTTGTCGTCACGAAGTCAAGGCATGCTTTTAAGCCTATCTTGAAAATTATGACGAGAACAATCATTCTTTCTAGGTGAATAATAAAATGATCAAACGATTAAATTAATATAAGGCCGAGGCAGGCATTTGGACTTATTAGATATCCAATGCTATAACAGTAGATCGCATTGACGCCAATCATCCAGACCAGCTTTCTATTGTATGTTGATCTACAATTATTGTCAATATTGTTGGCCAACATGGCAGCCTCAACAATGGTTGAAATACCTTATTTCACTTCAATTTCTAATTGAATATTTTACTTTACATCCTAAACATAGTAATACCACAGCTTTCTTTGATACCTTAGAGAAGTTCATAAATATTTAGATTTTTTTTTTAGTTCTAAAGCAGCTGCTTCAAGTCAAAAACTATTGGAGAAGCTATGCTGCACAGCGGGGTAGTCTCTTTGACAGAGAGTTTTTATTACCTTAGTAGTTTCAGGAAATGAACGTATTGATGGTCTAACTGGTCTTCTTTCACAAATTGAAAAACACTTAGAAAAAGAGGTTTGTTTAATTTTTTTGGAAAGATGGGGTGAAGTGAAGACAGGTACAAGAATTAGAGTTATTGCGGCTGCTTTATTATCTTTCTAATCTTGTAACTCAAACCAAAAAAAACAGCTCTCATGATTGGTGCTCCCTTTCACCAACAAAATGTGCCTAAAACCCTTGTTGAATAAGGGAAGAGGATTTTCGTTAAGGCAAGGTACATAAGAACGGATTTTTGAACAACAATAATTGCTTTTTTGTCCCCTATCTTCTGAGGCCTTAGTTCATTTTTCCTGGTTTTGAACCTAGTCTCTTTGAAATACTTCGCAAAAAATGTCAAGTAGTTTTGTATATGGGCCAATGAGACAACGTGATGTAACTTCAATAGGACAGCTTGTTCTTGTTATCTGTTCTTGTGATGATCATCAAATAAAAGAATGGTTTTTGTGCTTCGAGACTGCAAATGACTTGATTGGCGTAGGTCTTGCAAAGCAGATTTTTAAACTGCATAGGGTTTGGATTAGACATGAACAAGTTAGTTGGAATTGATAGATGGAGGAAGTATTATGTCCGTTTAGTAAAAGGATGTTCAAGCAGGGATGTTCCACATTCTGCTTTGTGTTGTTTAAACCTTGCCCTAGTGAAGCCCGTCATGCTGGACTAAATCCAAATGCTATATAGATACTTCCCCAAACGAAGTGAGTCGCCAGCATCTGCACTACCATCTTTTCTGCCCTATTCAAGAAAAGCAAAAGCTCCATTGCTTTGGCGACCCACAATGGATTGAAAGACATGATAGTGTTATGACTTTTCTGGAGCTTTTCCCTGCTGTTGTTGGAGTACTTGAGCGCTTCGTTAAAAACTAGTCCAGTTCAGGTCTAATGGTGAAAGCCATCTCCTTAGTAGTAACCATAACTGGGTTCAGCTTCATTTTCTCTCTGATTCTTGTTGGGAAAGTAAGTTAGATTCTGCTTTCAACTTCTGTTTATCAACAGTAGGAAAATTTAGATCTACTTGCCTGCTGTAAACATATCGATCTATGCAAGTCTGCCTTAAAAAGATCTAGCGGAGGTGGATTTCTCTTCTATTTAGGGAAAAGCAGCCCAGACAGCTGAGAATGTTGGTACTCTCACCTCAATGCCAAAACGCCGTCGTAGGTCATTCCTTTCTTCAGACACTTCTCTTTTTATAGAAGGAAGGTCTTTTCCCCATACCTCTAGCAGTTATGTGAAGAACTCGAAACGAGATTTCTTAACCACCGAGCTACAGGATTTCGAGTCCAACTTCTGCTCCCTCCTTTTATTGTTGAGGCTGTATTAGCAAATGTTGTGACGAAGCTACAAAAGTATATGCAGCTCTGTTTCTGTGAGAGTAGTCTCCTTGTTGAGCTGACTGTCTGGCAAATTAATTAGAGTTCTATGGGCGAGTCTCATCATCCTGATAAAGTTTCTGAAACTCTTCGTGTCTTCGAAAACCGCTTTTTTTCAACTGTCCATTCACTCTTGATTGTATCTCCCACTCTTTCTGTTACCACGGCATCTACAGTGTTCATTTAGCACGCTAAAGGGGCTTAAAACATGCCTTTAAAATCAGACAAGAGAGGACAGGTTGAATGGTTTCACACGCATGTCTATTAATCATGATGTCAAGGTAGATATTAGTACTATTTTAAACGACTATGGGAGAAAATGAAGGCGAATAAAAATATGAGTAGTATTTAAAAAGTGACTTTCGTTTAGTATCTGATTCATGGAATAGTAAGATTAGAGTTCTTCAATCAGGGCTATTGAGTTGATTATTTTATCTTTTTGTAGTAGTAGTGGCAAATAAGCTCAGGAAGGAAACTATGAAGGTAATATACTTAGTTCTGGAAATTTTTCTGCTCTTCGGTAGCTTTTAGCTGGTACCCCCACACTCTCGCAAACAGAAATCCTAAATACACCAGTGATAGTAGGATACGCTAGTTAGACATCTGTATTTTATACTTTTTGTATGTGACCTTTAGCTATTTTAAATGTACAAAATTCTAATTCTATTTTATCTTGTGATGCTAGAAATTCACAACATCACAGGAGCTTATATCTATACGTTCAAGAAGTTTCTGAATTTAACTATACACTTTTGAATGGTCCTGCGAATAGACGAATTTCTAAACTAGGAAGAAATTACATTTCTAGAGAAGCATTGCTTCTCTGGTGACCAATGTTCTTTAGACCCTCTGTACAGACTCCTCTTTGAATTTAGACAAACTTTGTTATGGACAATGTTTTATTGTTTTAGGCTTTCTGACCACACATATGCCAAAGAAGAACCAGAAATAAGCCAAGCTCAGAAGGAAATTGAGGATGTCAAAATAAAAGCCAAAGCTCAAAAAGGTAAAGGTCAAGACGAATAGTTTATTTTTTTAGCTTATTAAGAATTCTAAATTTCCTGATTTTGTAGTTTCTTATCACTGAGATTTCTAGGCTAAAATAGCTCTAACGATACTAAAAAAAGAAACTTGAGAAATATGTCATCATTTCAAAAAGCTTTTGTGAATTTTCTTATAATGTCTTATGGATAAACTGCGCCAATGCTCAAGAGACGCTTGCCAAGGCAGGTTGTCTGAATGGAGAAACTTGGAAGTAAGAACTTTATATTTAGAGCTCAGAAAAGAGAATCACAACAAATCTCAATATGCTTAATTCTGCCCACTGGAATATCGAATCATCTCTGTGGATTGTTGCATTCTTGGGGTCTAGTGGTATAAGGTTTTGTTTAAAGGTAGTTAAAGAATATTGCCAGAAATTTTATGTTCACTAGGCTCAGATTTTGATACTTCAGAAGTACTTTAGATTTTCGAAAAATAATACCCCTGACCTATCGAATTATATTTATATTAAAAGTTGCCAACTTGAAAAAACAGCTAGTCAAACTATGATCATTTTAAATCAGAATACCTTTTAATTTGAAATTATATTTGAATACCCTATATATCCCTTGTTGCGATAGTCCAAGGTAAAAAATAAATATATGAAAAAATTAGGCGCTTCAACAAGGTACTTTTTTTAGTTCCTATTTTATAGGGGGAGTGGTCTACATAAGACTCAAGGGCATATCCTCTCCTGCTTTACATAAATGGTGTAACTTATAATGCTCAAACTGTCCCATTGTTCCGTAAAGAGTGATGTATGCTCCCTGCATCCTGAAAAATTAGACGATTCTTACTATTTCCAGCATTTTTCACTGTGTGAAACACCTGGCAGTAACACGTATTGGGAGCTGGGCTAATGAGTTTAGTCACTGTGTAAAAAACCCTTAAATTACAATTTTAAACTAATTAAACGGTTGTAAAAAGAAGACCAGTCAATTGATACTGATTTTGTTGGACCTGCTTCCAAAACGACTAGCATTTTATTTAGTTCTGCCCACCTTTGCGTGGCAACTATATCTTCATTTATGAGGAAGAATTTGAATAAAGAAAGTATTTATTTCTGCTGGAAGAAATCGAGCCTTTTATGGTGAAACTGAAACACAACAAGACCAATTAGATATATATTCCTAATCCTGTAATCCTAGTTATTTTAAAAGGGAAACTGTAGAGATTGTAACTACTGTCAACTTCCAACAATAGTTTAGCAATAGACAGAGAAGTAGCTGTCACTAATGGATCCCAATGTCAAACCAAGGTTATTAAAAGACGTGGAGATAGGGTAGGAATAGACATTGTTGCAAATGACTTAACTTTTGGGAAAACAGCTGCAAGCAAGAGGACTAAAGCAGTTTTTTCTACTCATAGTTAGCACTATATAATTGAAAGGAAGGATCTACTGTAAGGTAGCTGATACAAGACAGAGCCATTATCCAGAAGCTTCTTGTGAGCTTCAAGGTCAACCTTTATTCTCAGTACATCCCTTGCAACCTGACAATAAACGCAAATATACCAGTTTTTCAAGATGGTCAAGAGGGGACGAAGGAAAAGAAAATTTGAAGAAGGTGAACGGACATCCTTCAAGAAGAAGTCTTATTGCCTATTTCAGTTGTTCTCAAACTTATTTAGACACTGCACTCCTTTTCACCCACAAAACATTTTAGGTACCCCTTATCAGTTACCAATACAAAGTAAACTATGCCTGTCGTAGAGTTAAAGAGTTGTTTTATTTTTGTTGGCCTGGCGCGCGTACCCCCTAAAAAATTTGGCGTACCCCCAAGAGGTACGCGTACGACAGTTTGAGAACCACTGGCTGATTTGATTGGTGGAGGGTAAAATTGATGAATATTCAGCCAATTGACAAAAGAAGTTAGCCGTCTTTAAAAGTTTGTGTGACCGAATTCCCTCTCAAAATTTGGTTAATGTGGATGAGGAAGGCCTCAGTTAACTTAAGCTCTTGATTTCAAATGGATTTGCCTGCTACACTTGGGCTTTTAAGACAAAGTAAGTTTGAAGTAATAGAGATGCCATGTGATTGCTTTGATTTTCCGATGCAATAACTTCCTAATGCAGTTTGGCTTTGAAAAAATTTGCCAGTAGGTTTTGGTCTTTTATTAGACATACTTGTCTAATACACGAGCAAAATATTTAAAGCTAGTGAGGGATTGTACGACAATATTAGTTTCAGAAATGTTCCCTGATGTCTCTGAGTGAAAAAGTAGAAATTGGATTTGTGGTAGGTAGTTAGAATACTTGTAAGTTCTTTGAAACGAATAAGGCTCATATCTTGGATCTGGGAACAGAACTTTTGGATACTTACGAGCAGTTTCACCTGCATCTCTGCAATTTTGACGATCAAGTAAAAAAAAAATTCATTACTATTCCTCAAATAATTATCTAAGGAAGCGAATTTTCAATTTTTGATATTCCTTTTTCATAAATCAAATAGATTAATTTTAATGGTTTAAAAATCAGCAAACTATAAAAGTATCAAAATAGGAGGTATTATGGTAGATCCTTCTGAAATAGGATACACGTCACTCCCACCCTTTTCACTCTATGTTCATGTTTGTTTTAAATATTTTGCTCTAAGATCTGGCTTCCTTTTAGATTAGAAATTTTTGCCTCAAGTTGCTTGAGCCGCTTCAAGGCTAAAGTTGTATTTTAGGCCAAGAAATACACATTCCAATTTCAGAAATAAATGGGATGATTTCTGGACCCTACACGTCTTATAACCCCCTCCCCTCAAGTGTTTTTGAAATGGTATCCTTGCTTTGAAGTTTAGGAAAACTTAAAAACTATTTAATTTAATTCATCTGTTGACATTAAACATGTCTTGGATTCCTTAGATTCATGAAATGTTCTATTGTTTTAGAAAAGCTAAAACTTGCTGCTGAAGAGAAGCCCAAAATCTATAACTTTGACAGAGTTGGCAGAAATCGCAAATGGCTGCAAGATATTCTTTTAGCTAACAGCTCTGAAGATGAAGCATTGAGTGACTCAGAAGAAATAGAATATATGAAAGAATGTCAACAAATCCGTGATTTTCACAAGAAAAAATTTGTGACGAATCCAGAGGTATGTTTGTTTTTTCTAGTTCCTGTGTAAATATACTTATTTTTGTGGATTTCTGAAATGTTGTAGTTTTGATGGCGACTGTTTATCATCCTAGACATTAAGCTCTACTACTGTTCCAAAACTTACGACCTGCTTACGTGATTTCTATAAATTTATAGAAAAGGCAAAATAATTGCAAATACATCCCTATTAAGGAATTAGAGAAGAATTTAATAAAGTTAAAAAAAAATAAGGCCAAATATCCTGGCTGAAGGATAAATGAGTTTTTGAAGTAGGATAAATACGAAGTTAGAAATAAGGTTTTGCAAATTATATTTGATAAATAGCAAGTACCTAGTGACTTTGGGAAACTATAATTAACCACTATTTAAGAAAAGTCATAAGAGTAAATGTAGTAATTATAGAGAAATTTGCTTGATTTCAGTGGAAGTCAAATTGCTCAGCATGATCTTATTTAGGCCCTGAAAAGGTGTGGATGAAGTTCAAAGAGGAGAATAGAGTTCTTTTGGAATGGTAGAGGTCGCGTTGACCAGATTTTCGGTTTTATGTTAGTATTTTCAGATTGTGAACAGAATTTGGTTTAACAGAGAGAAAAGATTGAGTAAAGGTTTTATCCTTGATACCAGATATCTATCTTATAAAGTTCTATGTATGAAGTTAATATTGCTGGGGTTAAGGTAGGAAGCGAGGCTCACAATTGATTTAGTTTGCAGTTGGGTATTGAGCAGGGCTGTGCTTTGTCCCCAGTTAGAGAATTATTAAAGATGGTATTAATATAAAAGTCAATATAATAGTTTTAGAATAATAGACGATTTTAGCGTCTTAATAAAAGCTTCGGCTAAAATAATTACTTTGGGGGGGGGGGGGTTCAAGAGGTCAGTGTGCGAGGATAGATTTCAAAATTTTAATCATTATTGCTTTTTTTAATCTATTTTAAATTTGGATGAAGAGGTGAAGCTATTGTACCAAGAAAAATGACCAAAAGAATAGCTTTACTTATCTAAGTAGCATTATTAGCAATACACTAATTAGGCAGTTAAATTGTGGCCATTTGATACAGCTAATTATGACAGACTGGATTGTATTTCTCTAATAGTTTATAATTAGCAACTCGAAAATATGTTTTATTGACTTGTTTTACTATTAAACAGTGTTCTTGGCATTTTCATAGTGTTGTTATGATACAGCTTGACAAAAAAGGGCTATGGCTTGCTGGAAACATAAATTGTGTTTTTTCTTTCTTTAACCTCTGGTGCTTTTTTGGACATTTTCTCTTCGTTTTCAATTGCTAAGTGTGACGGTTTAGTCCTTGTGGTGCTACCTGATGACTTGTTGCCTTTTTACTGTTTGTATTTGGTTTAAGCAGTATTATGAGAACATACCATCATTACAGGAACAGTTTTTACAGTTTAACTGAAGAAACACCTTTCTTGTTTTATTCATTTTTTTCTTTAATGTTCAAATCACCCGATTTCCTTATATATTTTTTCCATTTGATGTTATAGCTAAACGGTACCCACAGTCTGTTTCCCTAAAATGCGCATCTTATGCTTCGTTGGCGAAATAAGATTTATTTTACTTTGAGTACCATTTCTATGACGGTCACTTTCTAATTCACATCTTTGTTTGCAGTATTATTCGAGATATAAACATTATGGGGCTGGAGTTTTATCAACGCACGACCGTTATATTGAAGTACAAGATGAGATTGAGTTCCGTGTGCCACCTGTGGAAATGGCAGTATTAGCTACATCAAAGTCAGAAAAAACGTCAAGAAAACAACAGCTTTTTCCTAGACAAGTGGTAGGTAAATTCATGTAAGCGGCTTCATATTTGGAGCTGTACATTAGTGTTTTAGAAGAAGTTGCGCATTTATGTTTTTAGAAGAAGTTGTTTTAAGTTATTTTTTTTTTGTTTTTGGAAGTTGTTTTAAGTGGTGCATTTATGTTTTTCTTAAATTGTGTGAAATCAGAAAGGCATATAATATGAGCAGTAAATGGTCCGATGGGGGTTATAAATTTTGGGATATGAGTCACTTTTAGATCCGGCGCGTCCACTTGGAGATTCTTGATTGATAGGGTAATTAAAATCGGTTTTGGCTTTGTAAGTGGAAGTAAAAAACAATATCAAGGCTGAAAAATGACCTCTGATCAAACATGTACACAGACTCCTTTAAGGAGATTAAATGCAAAAAAGAAGTTTTTTTTAACTGAAAATAAGAAGCGACATTAAAACTTAAAACGAACAGAAATTACTTCGTATATGAAAGAGGCTGCTTCCTCATCAACGCCCCGCTCTTTACGCTAAAGTTTGACTCTTTCTCTCAATTCTTCTTTTTAAAACAGTAAAAATTCTTTAGCGTAAAGAGCGGGGCGTTGATGAGGAAGCGTGACTTTAGGGGATTCTATGACTATGAAAATTTGCTCGTAACTTTTGATGGGTAAGACTAAACTTGATGAAACTTATATATTTAAAATCAGCATTAAAATGCGATTCTTTTGATAGCTATTGATATCAAAATTCCATTTTTTTTTTGAGTTTTGGTCACTATTGAGCCGGGTCGCTCCTTACTACAGTTCGTTACCACGAACTGTTTGATTAAAAAAAAAAAAAAAAAAAAAAAAAAAAAAAAAAAAAAAAAAAAAAAAAAAAAAAAAAAAAAAAAAAAAAAAAAAAAAAAAAAAAAAAAAAAAAAAAAGGTGACATGTATGAAACGTGTTGGAAAATCCATAAAGCTTTTACACTTTGGCCGTTGGGGGGGGGGGGGGGTTGGTCAAAGAGACCGAAGGCTTTTTTCTCTTGTGCATGCTCGCCTTAATCCGGTCTAAATGAAACAACAATGTTTCAGAAATGGGCTCCAAACGTTAAAATCATTTAAAATTGTCAGACGAAAATAACAATTTTATGTAAAGGCATCATTTATGTATTGGTATCTTTGACGCAAGATTGAAGAAAAGCCATCCTCTACGAATCCAGTATTTACCTAGAGATTGCTGAAACTCTACAGAGCCCCCCCCCCCCTCCCCTGTCTCACTCTCTGTCTCTCCTGTCTCACTCAGCCTTTCTCCTTGTCTCTCCACCTCTGTTCCACCTCCTTCCTCTCTCTCCCCCTCTCTCGCCATTTTTCTAACTCTTCTCCCCATATTTTCTTCTCTAATTTGTAATTTTTTCTGTGACCTTGCTCTCTTTCCAGGCTCCAGTTAGAGAGACGAAATCATTAGAAGGCTTCTCAAAAAGTAGCCAGGTATCCAGTAAAAGCTTTGCTAGCATCATTTCATCAAGTTTGGAAAAGAAATCATCCTCTCTATCTTCCGATTTAATGCAGAAAAAACGAGGAAGAAAGCGGAAAGATGTCAACGATGATATTGAATCACTTACTTTCCTCCGGTATCATATTTATGTTTTATTTCTTTTTCTTTATAGATAATAATGAAAAAGACATGATAAAATGGGTATTAGATGGCCTTAAAAGCTGCTTGAAACATTTGCCAACTCTTGACCAACATTTTGTTCAAGGTGCTTGATCCCGCTTTATTTCTTCAAAAAAGGAAACCTGGCCTCTTGTCCTCTTATGGTAGTAGTAGTAGTAGTAGTAGTCCCACCGTTTGGCGTAATTTTAGAGTTTATGTAATAAGGATGCGAATAAAAAACTTCGACTCTATTTCCAAAAGCCATTGTTCTATGCTATCTATCCTGCCCATTGGTGTTACCTCTGTTGTAAAAAACATCTTTATTTTAGGTATTCCATCAAAATCCTTATTATCATTTAGTTTGCTTTGAGTTGGGATAAATTAATTTTCAAGATAAAACCACCCTTGGTGAATAAATCATAGCAAGTCGAGTCACGTATGATTATTTTGAATGTAAGATTTTTGAAGTAGGAAATTTTGTATGCTAAATGCCGTGTCGTCTCGTGGGACCGTGTTAGATCAAGAATATGATCATTTATATTGTTTAAGATGTTGAGGAAAAAAAAATTCTGGGATCAAAAGACAAAGAATTTAGGGTTGCCAATTCACGAAAGTATAGGGGTGGGGGTGGGTTTACGAATTAAATAATGAAAATATAAAAAATGCATTTTCTAAATTGTAGGGGGGAGGACAATATTTATTCATTTTTTACAATAAAAATACCAGAAAAGGGTAATTTCCAAAATGTAAGGTGGGAACATTTGCTTGGCTATTTTGTTTGAACATGTTTTCCAGATAAACCAAGACTGTATATGTAGAATAGTTGTATTGAATGGCCCTCAAGTTGGCAAGACGCCCAGTTATATTGAATGTTGTCGGACTGAGACTTCAAAAAACAATTAAATCTTATTTAAGATCAATTTGGAGTGGGCTGAATCGGGAGCTGTTAGTGGGTCGGAATGGAAAAGAAGGTTTTACCATAATGCTTTATTACATCTTAAGATTAATTATTAATTGTTATCTTAATTATTAGATCTTATTAGACGTAAATTTTTATCATGTGCAAGTTCAAATTGCTGAGAAAAAAATTTCCCTTGGTTAGAGGACTATATTATACAAGGATAAATGCTTAAGTTTAGACACCGTGAATTAGAAAATCCTGGTACATTTGATTTTTATTCATGGACCAGCAGTTTGCTAATTAAAATAACGTCCGTAGTAAAAGTAGAGACCGCATTTTTCTGGTGTTCTAAAAATCGTGCTAATTTATGCCATAAACAGAAACGAATTAATGGAAGAATGCAAGGATCTGCATAAATCGGACGGTTAATTTGAAAATTAGAAAAAATGAGGTATTTTTAACTTACGAACAGATAATCGGATCTTAATGAAATTTGACATTTAGAAGGATATCGTGTCTCAGAGCTCTTATTTTAAATCCCGACCGGATCCGATTACGTAGGAGAGAGTTGGAGGAGGAAAAAAGAAAACTTGAAAAACGCTTAGAGGGGAGAGATCGTGATGATATTTGATGGGAAGAATAATCTCAAGTCCTAGATACGTGATTGACCCGGATTTGCTCTCTTGGGGGGGGGGGGGGGGGTATTTCGGAAAAATTAGAAAAAATGAGGTATTTTTAACTTACGGGCGGGTTATCGGATGTTAATAAAAAAATTTATTTGGAAGGACCTCATGTCTCAGAGCTCTTATTTTAAATCCTAACCGGATCCGGTGACTTAGGGGGGGGGTCGGAAGGGGAACCGGAAATCTTGGAAAACGTTTAGAGTGGAGGGATCGGGATGAAACTTGGTGGGAAGAATAAGCACAATTCCTAAATACGTGGTTGACATAACCAGACCAGATCCACCCTCTTTGGGGGAATTGGAAGGGGGGAGGGTCTATTGTATAAATTAGAAAAAATGAGATATTTTTAACTTACGAACGGGTGACCAGATCTTAATGAAAATTGATATTTAGAAGGACCTCGTGTCTCAGAGCTCTTATTTTAAATCCGGTGACATTGGGGGAGTTGGATGGGGAAACCAGAAATCTTGGAAAACGCTTAGAGTGGAGAGATCGGGATGAAACTGGGTGGAAAGAATAAGCACAAGTCCTAGATACGTAATTGACATATCCGGACTGGATCTGCTCTCTCTGGGGAGTTGGGGGGATTTCCAGCGCTTTGGCGAGTTCGGTGCTTTTGGACGTGCTAGGACGATAAGAATTTGTAGGCTTGTCAGGAACCTGTACAAATTGACTTGATAACAGTCGTTTCCCCGATTCGACCATCTGGGGGGAGCTGGAGGGAGAGGAAATTATGAAAGTTGAGGTTTGTTTATCTTACGAATGGGTGATCGGATCTTAATGAAACTTGATATATAGAAACATCTCATGTCTCAGATGCTCCATTTTCTATTTGGGACATAGGGGGTGGAAGGGGGAAACGGAAATCCTGGAAAACTCTTAGAGTGGAGAGATCGGGATGAAACTTGTTGGGAAGAATAAGCATAAGTTCTTGATACGTAATTGACATCACCGGACCGGATTCGCTCTCTTTGGTGGAGTTGAGGGATTTCTAGTACTTTGGCGAATTCGATTAAATATACAAGTCATAGATACGTGACTAACATAAGCGGGCCGGATCCGATCTCTTAGGGGAATTGGAGGGATTTCTAGTGCTCTGGCGAGTTCGTTGCTTCTTGACATGCTAGGACGAAATCGATAAGTCTAGTTACCAAGTCTAATTTTAGGTTCCAGCCTCGTCATAAGTGCCACACGAGCTCTTGGCTCTTGTTGTTGTAGAGTTTTCTGTATACATAGAAAATGTTTCTTTTGTCTAGGATTTTTCTATAAAAATAAACAAATTGCGGATAAGACTTTTCATACCACTCTGTATTAGTTTTTGTTCCGTGTAAGCTTTCAATCAATTTTGGGAATATATTTCGTTCTTTTACTGTTTCACTGACATAAGGATTTTGAAGGATGGTTACCAAAGCATTTTTTCTCAAAAATTTATTTTTAGTTGTGTTTTGTTTTTAGGCGTAAGATTTGGAGCGCACATGTAGTTAAAGACACTAAGAAAGCACAAAAAGCGATATTGAGCATCAGAAAAGATAACTTGACCGTTTTAAGACGACTTGCTGTGGGATGCTCAAGGATCGTTCGACAAAAAGCTTTACAGGCAAGTACAGGAATTATTCCTTTTTATATCTCCTTAAAGCTGTAGAGGCTCATTCCCCTCAACCAGCGTCTTCACAAAAATTTCGAGGGTAATACCTGAGAAGGTGCCAGAATTTAAATGGTTTTGCTTAGAAATGAACCATTTTGTGTGAAATCCTACTCCCTTTTCCATTCTAAAGGTCAGTTTCTGTTTTAAAAAACCCCTACAAACTACACCAAATGCAATGTTGTATTTGAGGAATTTTTTACAGTTTGCTAGGTTAAATATATTGTAAAATATGACAACTATAGCAAAATATAAAATTTTTTGCTGAAAAAATAGACATTGGTATACGAGTGTATATGTAGCCCTTCCTCGGGACTTCGTTGATCAGCCTAGCTGAATATAGCCGATAATCATAGGTGATATTCAAACCGATTGAGACATTTAAATGTTGGGATACCTGTGTTCCTAACCAAATTGCAAACCTACTTGTAACTAATATAGATATAAGCTTCTTAACATGTGCCAATGGACTGACATTGTTAATCAAAATGCAGTACGAGTAAATAAGCTCTTTTGTTTGAAAAACTTTAAGTGGTAGTTTTTAAAAGCTTTAAGTAACAGCCATAAAGCTTTTTTTTGTACCAAGTTACATAAGAACCTTAATCAGCAAGAGATGGAAATCCGCCCATGTTACACCTTCCCTAAAGTCAGGTGGCGATCCAATGAGTGTGGGCTCCTATAGGCCTATTAGCCTCCTCTCCTGCATTGGTAAAGTCTAAGAGAGCGTCTCCAATAAAACATTTCAATAGTTCTTGGAATCAAATGACCTTCTAAGGGATCGCCAAAATGGATTCTAGAGGAAAAACTCAAAATTAGACTGCCTAGCGGCCCAGTATAAGGAGTGGATCGAACTTCTGGCAAGGGTGAACTACATTAGGCTATTGTCTTTCGACATTGCCAAAGCTTTCGACAGAGTATGGTACCGTGACTTTCTAAAGAAACTCCATGCGTACGATCTTTACTGATGTCTGATAAGAGTGATTGAGAGTTTTCTTTCAGATCGTTCACTCCGTTTTGTTCTCGGCGGGTTTATTTCCCAAGATTATTCAGTGAAACAGGGGATCCACAGGGCAGTGTCTTGGGTCCTACACTCTTCTTTATCTACATAACTGACATGAGAGACAACCTTGCAAGTCCTCTGCATCACTTTGCCGGCGATACAACAACACACTCAGCCATCCCAAAACACGGAAGACCCAACTCAAGCCTTCGTTTCCCTACAGATGAATCTGTATAAAATAGAAAAGTGGTCTGATAGATGGAATGATCAACTTTAATGCATCGAAGACGAAGAAGCTTCTTATTGCCCGATCAAAGGTGCCGCGTGAACATCTCAGTTTCATTTCCAAAAATGAAACTGTAAGAGCTTCGTCTACTGAGCTTTCTCCACCGATTTCTCTTGGAATAACCACCTTGATCGAGTGAGAACCTCCTGCGCAAGAAAGCTCGGAGCTACTCTTCACTGCAAAAACCTTCTTCCATCCTGCTCGATTATCCACTGTACAAGTCCTGTGTCAGACGCACAGCTGAATATGGATGCCTGATATATGCTGGTACCCCGAAAACTCTGTTAGCACCCTTCCAAAAGATTCAGGATAAGGCAAGCAGGATGGGCTGCGCCCATCTACCCATTTACACATCACTGGCTCCAACCTCTAAATGAAAGGTTTGATGTAGCATCGATGGTTGTTTTCTACAAGTACATGAATTCGGCTCCCTCAAACGAGCTCTCGGATATTTCCCCCCTTTTTCCAACCGAAAAGGCAGACGTGAAGGAACAAAGCTCGGTCCAATTGTCTAAAGGAGGAAATGCTAAGAACCGCCGAGTACTTGAGGAAGAGCGTCATCGGGCGTTGCACTTCTATCTGGAACGATCTTCCTGGGGATGTTTTCCTGCAAATCCCTCTGTTGGCTTATTCTAAAGGAGATTCAACAAACATTTAGAACCTTGAGGTTCCAAAACGAGGTAATTGAATAGCGGCATGTCAAATACCTTTAAGTACCTGGCGCCGTGAATATAGGAATAAAAAAAAAAGATAAATAAAGAGAGAGAGAGAGAGATAGAGTCTTATCAATTTTAACTTGAAAAAGAAAACTGTTTATTAGAAATTGTACTCGCTATTATAATATGGAGAGCAACTTAAAATAGCAACTTTTAATGTAATTAGAATGTATAGGATGTGTTTGGTTAAGATCATATTCACACTTATCAAATCCTTCATTTGGGGGGGGGGGGGCTCTAGGTCAAAACTCCGAAAGAAGTGCACTTTCAGTACAATTTTTCTAGGAGGGATTGAGGACTCTGTAATTAATTTCGGGTGAATCCCCCTTACCTTCCACCCCCTTTGCGAACGCAGATATGACTGAAATATTGTGCTCTCAATTGCCATCTAGACTTTCTTACTGAAGAAAACTTAGATATCCAATATTTGTTCAGCATTAAAACTTTCTGTTAATGATATTGACGCAAGAAGGAATAATATTTACCGCTATTGATAATGATGAGCAAATAAGTATTCCCGAGAAAGAAGAGTACAAGCCAAAAAAAAGGGGTTTATAATTAAAACCGGAGATGTCTTGGCACCATGGTAAAAATTACATATATTACAATAAAAGCAATGCTATTAAAATATAAATAATAAAACTAAATAAGGTGCTAATAAAATATAAATAATAAAACTAAATAAGGTTTAATAAGGTGCTAATAACTAAAACAGAATGCAATCCTATAGTCTGATGGAAAAATGAGAATGGCAATAATGAAATTATTCTCACATCTGTCAAGTTCAGCGTTGTTAGCGACAAGGGTAAAATCAAAATCTGTCTTATTTTCCCGTAATTTTTTATATACTGGAATTGTATTTCTGTAGGTACTCGTTAGTAGCTGAGTAATGTGATTTCTAAGCCATGTTTGAGCCCGCATGAACCATGTAATTTGACGGAGAAGTTAGATTAGTTTTGGCGAATGACTCAGTATCGAATAAGTATAAAAACAAGCATTCAGGTCTTGGGAAGATGCTAAAAGTTGACGTCTAAAGTCTTGATTAAAACAATTCTTCGATATTAAGTTTCAGAAGGAGATGAAGGGGTAATATTTGCATGTTTAAATTAAGTTGGCCCGTCCCGCCAAAGGAATCCCGAAATTGCTGCTGCGCTCATATAAAACGATAATTTTTTTTCATAAAAATAGATTTTTAATGTAGGTACGTAAAACACGTTTCAAGGAAAACGATTAAAAAAGGGTTAATTTATGTAGAACTTTAATTTGAGAAAGTTTCGACCAATCACAAGAGTCATTTAAAAAGAAAGGTCCTAATGGAGGAGAATCATTACTTGATTTGTGAACAGTTAGAATTAAATTGACCAACGTAAAGCACAACGGAGTTGCTGCATCTAAACGCGTTGGCTATTTTATAGTGAATCTAGTACTCCAAATAATTATCTTTCAATAAAAGGAGAGGAAAGTGTGCTGATTTTATTCTGGTTGTAAATATTTTTGCCTTAAAGGTACAAATTTTATACTAAATATTCAGAGGCTTATGAAGTTAAGCATGAAAAATTATAAATTACTGCTTTGATTTTTGCAAAGGAGAAGTATCTGTTGATTTTAAAAACAACTTTGATTAAATTCCTATATATGGAAGGCAATATGACCGAATGTAGTCGTAATTTAGCTTGATTCTGGTTAAGCAAATTGCTTAGCGCAGTGTTAATTATTAGGTTAAGACATACTATAGACATAGTTTGTGGAGAAGACAGCTTAGTTTTGTAAAAGGGTTTACGAAATATTCCTGGGTTTCAAGTGATTACCACATTTTCACTTTTGCATTAGTAAGTAAGAAGATTATGAATTGTCTGATTCCTTTAATAATGAATTTTATCAATTATGGACTGGCGTAATGTTCAAAAGATAGGTAAAGTTTTAGGGAAGTGTTAGGGAAGGATTGAGCCTTGTGTTGTATAGCAGATAAACACGATTAAGTGATTAGTGTTATATATGAAAGCACTATTACCGTGATTAAAGTTATAAGTGAGGACAATAGGGTAAACTTGGCGCAATTTAAATTACTTATCTTGGAATAAGGCTACTTACCACTCAATGCCTTTTTTATGCTCTTTCTGAATAAAATAATCGCTTTACTCGGAAATTCAGTTTTAAGCCGAGTACGGACCCTCAAACATGATTACTTTTTCTCTTATTCTTAGTTATATAAAATGGTTAAAAAAATGCAATTTTTACTTCATTATATGTAGTTAACACATTTCAACTGCAGCTCCCCTATAATTTACCGTCCCCCCCCCCTCATGTGCAAATATATAGCCCTCATGTGTTGTCTGGTTCTCGATTTCGTCACCGTCGACTCAATTTACGGGTAAACCTGTTTAAACAAGAGTAATGCTAACAGCGGTGTATAAAGGGTATTTCAAATAAAAGAAACATTTATCATCTTCGAGGGTCTGTAAAGGGCTTAAAATTAAATTTCCGAGTAAAGCAATTATTATATTTGGAAGGAGCATAAAAAAAGAAGACATCGAGTGGTACGTTCACCTTTATTTCTAGGTGAGTAATTTAAACTGCTCAAAATTTATCGACAATAGTTGATTTGAAATTGAGAATCAAGTTGTGTTGTTTTATCCTCGTTTTTATGGGTTATTCTGATGAATATTGTCCCATAGAACACAACAGAGGAGTTGGGAGACTGTGATATTAAGTGGTAAGGTAAAACTTTCCAAGATTTAGTTCATACAAATGATTCGGGTGTCATAGGTTAAAAGCATTTGGGAAGTGCGTGAATTTTGGAGTTTTTTAGAAGAAGTTTGGAAATTTATATGAAGAAGACTTTGGAACTCGCTATTTCAAGCATAGAGATTCCAAAAGGGACCATCCGCTTCAGTTTATTTTCAGGCTTCCTTGTGTAATAATAATAGTAATTTATTTGTGACCCACTTGAAACAGCGGAGTATAAAAACAAACACACACAAAAAAAAAATAACTTTTTTTGTACCGAGTCGGATAGTTTCTGGTGTAGCACTTTAAGTTTATTTAATAAATCTGGAGCCCCAAAATTTGTTACCGTGTAACAAATTTGTAATTCAAATTCAAACCGTGTAATGATTAAGTGCATTTTAGATCTAGGGGTATAAATAATAGACCAGTATCATAGGAATATATTATTCTGTTCATTGCAAAATAAATTAATAGGTCCTTCAACCTTCTAATCCTTTGGCTGCAGCCAAACACGTAATGAAGACTTTACTAGGACAAGGGGGACAAAAAATTGAATACACTAATACTTCTAGTAAAGGTATTCCCAGAGGCTCCCTTGCGTATACTTGATACAACTATGGTGAATAATGAAACAAGAAAATCAAAATATTAGAATTCTAAAATAATTTTGATCACAAGTGCCTTGTATCGTCAGGTTTTAAAATCGACAGAGATAAAACCAAACTCAAAATACAAATTTTCTAAGTCAATGAAATGACGGAATTAAAAATGGACAAAAATATTAAATACGCAAACTTTTAATTTGGATGATTAAAAGTTAATAGTTTCATACGAAGAAGACGGGACGTTCATGCTAGTGATCTCAAGAATATCGATATTTCTCTAGACCAACACCCCTTTCCATATCCTGCATATTTTGTATTTAATTTGCCTATTTTTTCGAAGCTGTCTTCACTCCAAGTTAATTACGCCTGCGTGCTTGGGCGTATTTACGGATTAAATAAAAAAAAACTAATTTTTTAGCTGAAAGTAAGGAGCGACATTAAAACTTAAAACGAACAGAAATTATTCCGTATATGAAATGGGTTGTCCCCTCCGCAATCCCTCGCTCTTTACGCTAAATCTTTTAATTGTTTTAAAAAGTAGAATTGTGGTAAAGAGTCAAACTTTAGCGTAAAGAGCGAGGGATTGCGGAGGGGACAACCCATTTCATATACGGAATAATTTCTGTTCGTTTTAAGTTTTAATGTCGCTCCTTACTTTCAGCTAAAAGAAATTAGTTTTTTTTTTTTTTATTTAATTTCTGAACGTTTTTGAATTAATGCATGTTTGGATTTGGCTCTCCACACATAAATTATTAAAATGAAATTTGTATATTAATTCTTTTTTGGCTAAACGGCTTTCTCTTAGTTTTGATCAGACGATTTTGAGAAATAAGGGGTGGAGAAGGAGGCCTAGTTGCCCTCCAATTTTTCGGTTACTTAAAAAGGCAACTATAACTTTTAATTTTTAACGAACGTTTTTATTAGTAAAAATATACGTAACTTAAGAATTAACTTACGTAACAGACTTTCATAATCTTATATTTTTATTATGTATACGAGGGGGTTTGTACCCTCGTTAATACCTCGCTCTTTACACTAAATCGTAAGTTTTGTCCCAATTCTTTAAGAATGACCCTTGAATCAGAAAGGCCGTAGAATAAATAGTTGAAATTACTAAAAATACTTTAGCATAAAGAGCGAGGTATTTATCTCCTCCTAAATACCTCGCTCTTTATGCTAAAGTATTTTTAGAACCCCTCATATGCATAATAATCTCTGTTCGTTTTAAGTTTCAATGCTACTTCTTTCTTTCATTTGAAAAAACGTTTTCATGTTTATTTTTCATTGTTTTCTTATAATAATGCTAGAAAATCCTGCGCCCTTTCCATTGAATTTTTCTTCCCCCATGACAGATTCCTCCAAGGAAAGATCCTACAACATAGCCCCCTCCCCTTAGCCCCACCCCCAAACAAAATAAAATCCCCCTGAAAACGTCTGTACACTTCCCAATAACCATTACTATATGTAAACACTGGTTAAAGTTTGTAACTTGCAGCCCCTCCCCCAGGGATTGTGGGGGAGTACGTCATCCCCAAAGACATAGTTATTATGGTTTTCGACTATGCTGAACAAAATGGCTATCTCAAAATTTTGATCCGTTGACTTTGGGAAAAAATGAGCGTGGGAGGGGGCCTAGATGCCCTCCAATTTTTTTGGTCACTGAAAAAGGGCACTAGAACTTTTCATTTCCGTTAGAATGAGCCCTCTTGAGACATTCTAGGACCACTTGATCGATACGATGACCCCTGGGAAAAAGAAAAAAAAAAAACATAAACACGCACCCGTGATTTGTCTTCTGGCAAAAAATACAAAATTCCACATTTTTGCAGATAGGAGCTTGAAACTTCTACAGTTGGGTTCTCTGATACGCTGAATCTGATGGTGTCATTTTCGTTAAGATTCTACGACTTTTAGGGGGTGTTTCCCCCTATTTTCTTAAATAAGTCAAATTTTCTCAGGCTCGTAACTTTCGATGGGTAAGACTAAACTTGATGAAACTTATATATTTAAAATCAGCATTAAAATGCAATTCTTTTGATGTAGCTATTGATGTCAAAATTCAATTTTTTAGAGTTTTGATTACTATTGAGCCGGGTCGCTCCTTACTACAGTTCGTTACTACGAACTGTTTGAAAATGTCAATATCTACAGGAAATGAATGCTAAATGTCACTGTTCGAAAATAGGGTTACGCAATTTTTTTTTACCAAAATTTTCAGATTTTGAGCCAAAATCCTGCCATTTTATGTTCGGACTTTCAACTGTAGTTAATCATAGTAAAATTGCAGTCTACTGCAAGTGCTTTTTACTCCTCTCAATAGTGAGACAGCTACTCCTGAGTGCTTGCTTTGGACTGATACTGCTCCATTGGACTTTTTGCCACTCAAGTTGCAATGTCGATTAAGTCGAGATATAACAGATATAAATTAATATATAAGAAGTCCAGATATAAGGTAAAAAGTGAGATATTTAATTGAGATACTAAGTTCGTTGGAATTTTTAGTGGATTGAATTGTCTTAAGCCATGTTTGTGTTTTGAATTTAAACGATCTTTAGATTGTTTAAATCGTTTAAAAGGAGAATTTCGTTTAAAATGAGATTTAGAGGCAATCCCGTGATGTATAGATTCTCTCCTATGGAGTGAAAAAGCAGTAGTTCCAATATTGGCCAACGCCCCTCAGTCCATAAAGTCAATTTCATCTTTTGGTGAGAAAATTTAAGGTTTATCAATTTCAAAAGGGTACGAAAGTATCGTTGAAGACTACAGGTGAGCTGACGGATCTATTAGGTCGTGTCTTCGTTTTTCAGGCAAGACTGGGCGAGTGCTATGTCAGTGTAATCAGCCTGTCGATTTACATATATGACTTGCCTGTAAAAAAAACAAAAAAACCTTTGCCTTTTACTTATTTGAACTGCCCGGAAAATCTACTTCAAACGCTTAAAATGCATTTAGTCTTTACACAGGGAAGCCTGGAAGCATAAAAAACAAATTGAAGCAGGGGACCCCCCCCCCTTGAATCTCTATGCTATAAATAGCGTAAAAAAAAGGTAAAGGATACGGCATTAGACTTTACAGTCCGTACCGGCGGTGCTGATCTCCGTTTCTTGGCCCTTCAGCCAGGAAGTGCAATGGGGGGTTGGGGGCCAGCCATCCTGTGCTTTCGCACACCCTTCCTGTTTACCTTCCCCAGATTTCTCCAGATACCCATTTAGAGCTGGGTCGACTCTGGCTAAGCTTACAGAGTCACGCCACTGACTCCCGTCCCAAACTGAAGAATTGGGTACACTGGGATTCGAACCCGTGTCCTCTCAGACAAGGGATCCTGAATCCAGCGCACCAACCCACTCGGCCAGGAAGGCTTATATTTGCCAGACGGCAAATAGCGAGTGAGTCTATTTTAGCGATTTATATAGCACACTTAGACAAAAAAAGTCTTTAAAATCGTCGTAAGCCTTAAAAAGTCCCATTGGAAACTGGAGCTGCCAGAAAAGTTCTATCGAGTTAAGAAAAACTAACTTCCGTTTCAGATTACCCTAAAAGTTATTTTAAAGTAACTACAGTGCAAATTAACTTTTTAACTGAAATAACAGTTCTGCTGCATCTGAATCACTGTACACAAATTAGATTACCCAATCTCAAATAGTTCAAGTAATCGCTTTATTTGAAAACAAAACAGATTTGCTTATAATATTTATTAGGAAAAGTTTTATGCTATATTGCTAATAACAAGTTTTTAAATTGAAAAAATCTTTTCAGTCTGAGAAGGCAATGAAAGAAACAACATCCAGGTGTAAGCGTATATCCAAGGAGATACAATCATTTTGGAGACGAACTGACAAAGTTGAGAAAACCCAAAGAAAACAGGCAGAGTTAGAAGCTAGAGAACAGCGACGATTGGATCTTGAATTGATGGAAGCAAAACGACAACAAAGGAAATTAAATTTTCTCATAACACAAACAGAGCTTTATGGTCATTTTGTGTCTAGGAAGCTAGGTGGAGCAGATCCGAGCGAAGAGGGGAACATCCTTGGTCGACTGGAGGAAGAAAAGATTCCACGACTTCAGGAAATAGACCATTATGATAGGTATACTTTGTTCTTGTAAATTATTCTATTTAAGCGGAGAAGTCACGTTTTGATTGTATAAGCTTTTTTTTTCAAAGTTCCGAGGGATTTCCTATATGTTCTAAAAGTGTATTTATTTAAAAACGAAGAAATATCAGTCAATAGCACATGGCGCATTTAGCGCGATAATCTTATGTCATTCTCCATCAATTTGCACAGTTCCGGATTTATTACAGGGTATGTCATTGTCAGTTATTCCTTTCTTACCCAGAGGGTGGGTTTCGGGTCTGAGTCTGATAAACTGGGAGAAATTATTCATTTTTAACATGTATGTATTTTGAGCGTGTACTTCGGTAATAGCGATTATGTCTGATCTATATATTTTAGAAAAGGAGTCAAATTCATTAAGTTTTTCAAAGTTAAGACTTTCAGCGTTTCTTAACATAAGTTTGGGAAATTTAAAACGACCTGCAAAGGTACCATTTTTACACTTAACTTTATTTAAATTACAAATGGGTACAGGGGGTGTGGTGGGATTCGTAGCGGGGGCCAGATTAATGTTGTCAGAACAAGGGACTGAGGGAGCACATTTGACTCTTTTGGGATGACTATTAGAGTTAATATCGATAGATGAATTTTTAGAGTAAGAGAAGGATTTGTCTTGTCGATTTGGAGGTGGGGGATGGGCAATGATATGGATGAAGCACGAGGAGAACAATTAGGATTTATTACAAGACAATTATTGAATGCAAAAAGTCTCAGACCTGAGTCACGTTGACAGGGTAGGCACGAGGGATAAAACGAATGGGCTGGGGGTGGGTTTTCGTAAGGTGCTGGGAAAGGGGCGCTGGTTGGGAATTGTTATTCATGTCCGTCAAGAAATTGCTGGTTTGCGGCAGAGTAGGGAGGGTATAGGGCAGCATACTGTGAGGGGGAGGAAATAGGACTTCTGTATGCGGGGAGGGGGAGGAGGTAACAAAGGATAAGGGAGAATAGTTCGGGATCGGGAAGGGTTTATCAATTTTTGAGCTGTGCCTGATGAACTTTGATGAGAGATTTTTGCTTGAGTTCGGTGCACTAAAAAAGAACGGCGGAAAGATGAGTGGCTCTTACAATTTTTATCTTTGGACAGGGACACTGGAACAGGGCCCCAGGGAGGAGAATTAACATCAGCTACTGGTGGTGCATGGGCAAAACTACAGTATTTGTTATTACAAGCTAAAACTGGACAAAGCTTCACATGGTCAGAACTGCACTTAACGGAACCACAACAACCTGAAATAAAATTATGACATATGTAAAAATTTGCACTGCTTACTAAATTTACAACGATTATGATTAAAATGTTTGCATATCACATTTTTTTTGTTGGAGCTTTTTTGCTGGAACTTTGTTGATGCACTTGGTTGAAACTCACTGAGTTCATTTTTTTGAGTGTAATTTGCCTTAACTCTATTTTCGAAAACACTTTTTTGCTGGAGCTTGGTTGAAGAAAAAATGTGGTCAAGTACACAATTGTCTCCTAATTGGCAAGAACCTGCCAAGATCATATTAGCACATTTTCGTTTATTATCGGAAGAGACAGTCTTATTATGCAGGCTATTCACCTTGTTAATGTCCACACGTTTTTGGGCATCTGTAATTTGGTAATCAAGGTTACCATTATAATTAGGCTGTATTAAGGGTGGATTGAGGTCAATGAGAATTACCGGATTTATGTCACTTGTTGTGACAGGTATCACTGGATTTAATCCTCTAAGTCCTTCATCGATAGGAATATGGTATCACTGGATTTAATCCTCTAAGTCCTTCATCAATAGGAAAATTCATCAGGAATATGTGTTTGGCTCTTCTTCTTCTTTCATTTACGGAACATAAAATTGTTCTGCTTTCTTATTTTCTGTTCTATAACTTTTTCCATATCCTTTGTTCTGGGTTTAAAGAAAATTTTATGGAATAATCAAGATTTGAGTCTGTGTCAATGTATGCTTTGTTGAATTGGTATCAGTTTTGGAAGACTAAGAATATTTATTCTGATCTTTTACCTGAAGCGTCCCTCCATCTCTTTATTTGTATCTTCATCTTCCAGGCGAACAGTCAAGCCAACTCCTTCCTTATTTTCACCTTTCCCATTAACTTTTGCAAACATCAACTTTCCCCTCGCCAAAACAAGTTCTATTTTATCATACAAACCTCCTAATCTTTCTTCTCACTAAAAAAATCCCCTGCACTTATAAGTTCCCTCGTTTATTCTCTCCAGTTCGACTTCTGACATATCTCTGTAAAAACGCCATCTGTTTCTTTAAACTTTTACACGCTGTGATACAGTGTAAAAATCAGGTATTCACTGCTACTGAGAGTTATTTTCGAAACAAAAATTCGTTTTATCTTAGAAATATATTCGCGTCTTTTTTTTCATGACCTCCTCAGGGAAAAATCAAAATTCGCAAAAATTTGCACAATATTGTAGTTTGAATAAAACCTACATAACTTTTGACATAACCTTTTTTCCGTTTTTCCTCTTGATGGTTTTGGTTATTTGACTCCTTTGTTCTGTTAGAAACAGTCACATTTCTTTCCCTGACATTCTCTGTCGCGTAAATAGCATTTGGCCTGAATGAGAGACAGAGAGGGGGGGGGGGTCTGCAATAGCTACATAACTAACTGATTAGCTTGGGTGTATAGGTTGAATAGAACAAAAAGCATTCATTGAGAAGTTTAAACTTCTCTCTGAAACATGAACTTGCCAAAGCGTTTAAAACTTGGTTTTGTTGTGTATATATGTAGGAAATATTCTCTGTATACCTCTATGGAAGGAAAGAGCGCGCGTATTAGACCTTTATCAACGTACTACATAATATATATCATTATTTGACTTGGTTGTAACACAAAGTCGCTAAAGTCACAAAATCACAACAAAAGTTGCTCCAGGCTTTATGGGTCTTAGCTCCTGACGTTGTGTCAGGATGTTGTGTCTGACTTTGTGTGCTTATCATAATAGAGGGTCTTTAGCTCGCCACCATTTTCCTTGCAAGCATTTTTTTTTGTCTTTTTCTAGCAAAGTTGCCTATTGATGGATTATTTTCCGTAATTTTTTTGTCTTTTTATTTTCAGCGAGGCAGTGAAACAGGAAGCGTTACGTACTGTCAGTTCAGCGTTTCGATCTCAGCAGCTGAAAACCCGGAAATTCGACACCGAAGTTTCTGCAGAGGTTCCCGAATACGCGACGAATCTTAGCCAAGTCATCACTCAAAAGGACACTGAATATCCTCAACCATTAAATTTCAAAGGCACCTTGAAGCATTATCAGTTAAAAGGCATGAATTGGATAGCGGACATTTATAATCAAGGAATCAATGGGATATTAGCTGATGAAATGGGACTTGGGAAAACGGTTCAAAGCATTGCATTCTTGGCTCATGTAGCTGAAAGATTTGGTAATATACTATGAATTCTCTTTAGTTGGAAGGTTTTAAGTTGTAAGGGTTCAGTCTAAAGGTTTAAAAAATACAAGGGATATAAAACACTTTATCGAAAAGACCTTTTGGTAAAATTCTAGTTAATTGACTTCTTGCTACCTCAGAAAGGGTTTAGGTTAGGAAACTGAAACGTTCAGGGATGAATCTACAGACTAAAGTATGTCCCGGGAAGGTATTTTGAAGCAACTACCTCCACTCCTTCTCCCTCTAGAGGGCCCTGACCTTTGATGACCTTTAAAATATGTGTATTATAAAAGTGAAACCTTGCAAAATAGATCTGTTTAATTGAAGTACAACAAAATGGTTTTCAGCTTCATAACTTTGCTCAATTCCATTTTATAAGGTTTTAAACATATGCAAATACATTCCTAAATTTTGAAAAAAAAAACAAAAAAAAAAAAACATTGATATGGCTCAAAATTCTACTCAAATAACTGGAATTGCATTTTCAGAACTAAAGGCAGAGAAAAAGCAACTAGTAACTGAAAATTAAGGTAAAATGATGTTTTGTCAAAATTTCAATAGGTATTTCATGTAGGCAAATTTCAGGGCCCCCTAGAGGGAGAAGGAGTGGTGGTGGGTATTTCAAAATACCGTCCCGGGACATACTTTAGCCTGTTAACCCATCCCTGAAAGTTTCATTTTCCTAACCTAAACCCTTTCCGAGATAGCAAGAAGTCAATTAACTAGAATTTTACTGACACTTTTTTTTTATAAGATAATGAAGTTTACACACTTGTGCTTCTATATATTACTTGGTCCTTTCAAGTTGTATTGGAAGTGCCAGATTCCTTCATTTACTAGTTAGACAGTGATTACTCCCTTAGAAGTAGAAATGGAATTAATACTTAGAAAGTGATATCTTTCTAGTTAGAAAGGGATTCCTCCTTTTACTATCTTATTGTACTATTTTAAGTTCTTAATAGAGTATTCGTTCGTTTGGGTTTTCAATTATTATTTTTTATTTTTTTCAATTTTGCTCAGTATTTGCGTTCATTAATCAGGACTTTACAGGTATTGTGTTGGTTTTTCCTACTTCGTTTTTTATTGGACTAGTGTATAAGGTTATGCCCTCGTTCAAGCACATGGTTATTGCAGTATGAGTAAAGGAAGCAATTCTTTCCTCTTTGGAATTTTTCTAAATTATACAGTTTTACTTTGCGAAAATTCTCTTCTTGTTTTTACATAAAAAAAAGAATCATCTACATATTTAGAACCCTAAATGTGCGACATATTTTGACATGGACGTCAAATATTTTCTGTAAGCTTTCAAACACAATCAATTTCAAGGCAATGTTTTTGTTTGCAAATATCCATAATCAGCCAATCAATGAGATAGCCGAACGACAATGTTCTGAAGAACGTTACCGCATCTACCTGATTTATTTTGAATTTATTATATGCTCATTTCGAAAATGTTGACCTAGAGCCTCAAGGATTTTAACATGTCTTTCAAAAAAAAATAATGTCTTATGAGCGTGTCTATTACATTGGTATTGCGAGTTTATTGCGTTGGTGTCCGTCATGAGGACCTGAAAATCCCCATCATCCCTAAGGTTCTATGACTATTTACTTTAGTTCTGCCCTAAGATGGATGGATGGATTATAGACATTCTTAAAAAAAAGGCTTATGACAGCTGTACCTCTCACTCAGACTATCTGACTTGACTTTTTCTCCAATTAATTTAAAAGCTTTTTTCACAAGACAAGTTTTTTAAAGAAAAGTAAAGAGGACCATTAAGCCAGAAATGAGCAAAAATAAAGTAAAAAAATCTTCTAAGCGTATAATTACCACAAATCAGTTTTTTTCTTCATCTAGTAATTTTGCTGTCCTCATCTAGATCTTAACCTGTCAAGACCTCTTGTTTTTAAATAAATGACCCGAGATCAGCCCTGTGATGTTTTCTCTAAGTACCAGTGCTAATCCTGGCTTAAGCAACCAGGTTTTAGTTGAAGATATAGTTACTAATTCAAGGTCTTTGTCTTGTTTTTGTTCCTTAGTCTAGAATGTCCCATCCTTGTAAGGAATGCGACAGAAAATTTTGAACTGGGTCATTTCTGAGTGCAATGCTTTTGCGTACAATGTCGATCGTCATTGGTTGTAAATGACAAGATTATTAGCATCGATAACCAACCTGAACTGGTCCAACCACTCGAGGCTGTACCCACCTTATTTCTAATGAAGAAAATTCAACTAATTCCAGCGATAATCAACTTGAAGTGTTCGTTCCAATTGGTATTGTAAATTGCTCTTCTTCACCTTATGTTTCGAGTAGTGACAACGATAGTTCTCCTGGATTGATTGATTCTGCGAAAATAGCCACCTACCATCAATCCTAAATTACCCTACAAAACTCTTGTTCCAGTAAAGATGAATTGACGCGCAGTGCAAAAACGACTAGTGTCTTTGAGCCCCATACCTGTGAAGATAGCCTAAAAAAAGATGCAGAAATGGTCAATCCTATGCAAAGCACTTAAAGGCTAATCGCTTTCCACGTAGATTATTATGAGAGATTCTATTTGATTGCACAACATAATTTTGTGGATGTATGTGAAAGCGATCAGAGCTAATAATTTCGTCATAAATGAAACTTTCTTCAGTTTCTCCAGTGTCTCCATTGAGAGCTACCTTTCGGTGTATATGCTTCTTTTTTTTTTATCTCAACTGCCTCCCTGAAAACTTGCACGAGACCTTTAACGGGAGCAATAATGGAGGTGTTGTCAAATAAAGTGAAATGGTGTAGATTGTCGTACAAATGTTGAGCCAAGGCGGAATCAAAAATCTCATCCCGTTTTTTTTTTTTTTTTTTTTTTTTTTTTTTTTTTTTTTTTTTTTTTTTTTTTTTTTTTATGCCGCCGATGTCGGCTTATTCCTCGAAACTGGTAAGGGTCTAACCTGTGCGGTTTTTACGGAAAGTGTGAACCTCAGGCCTGATTGATGAATATGGCATTACATTTTGGAAAGCTCCACAGAAGTCTTGCCTGTGGCCAAAAAGGATGGTTTTGGCTTGTCCACGAGCTAGAGCCTATGGTGTGCGAAGTGAAGTGGAGTTATGTAGCCTATGTCAGAGAGGAGTATCTGAAGTTGTGCAGCCAAGCTTTCGTTTAATCAAACTATGTTTCTGCTTTCGAGTGGAAAGCTCCGTTCTAGCAGGCAAGCAGGCAGGCACCACCTTCAAATTGAAGATGGACTAAAATCTATAAGTGTTAAATATATGCGGCAGTTACCCGGCCCCACAGCCAATGTATCTTCTTTGAGTGATAAATAGAAAAATTTACAGAAGCTGGGTTTATCATTTGTTTTTCGGACTTAGGATTGGGGTAGAGAAATGTTATCAGATGTACCTCTTAAACTTTAAAAGCTCTGTCATTACTAAAGGAATTGGAGCTTATCCTTTGCTCCTTTCTAAGTGGTGACGTTAGAAAGTTGGCCTACGGCAAAAAAAAAATCAACTTTTGAACTAAGGCAGATATAATTTTTTTCGACGGCAATCGAAAATAGCTCTTGATGAACTGATCAAAGCATATGTCATCCATTTTTTGGCACAAAAACTCCTTCATGAGATATACTTGTTTCGAAGTTTTAAGGGGTTGGCAACTTCAGTAGTAGGGTACACACTGAAACCAAAAATAAACCGATACCAATTGTGAGACATGTTGGGGACTTGTAAGGAAAGGTCGGCTGTTAGCTCATAATCATCTTCGGCAGTGAGGGGTTTGCAAATTTTGCTATTTGGTGTACCTATTATTTGTTTCCTGTGTATTTGATGGTAAGACCGAGTTGATTCCAGTGGTAAGTCATGTAGGAACTTGTAAGTAATAATCGTCTGTTAGGCTACAATCATCTTTAGTGAAGAGAGGTTTGTAACTTTTGCTAGTTGGTGTAGCCTACCCATACTGTCTGTAACCTAGAGTTAAGTGTTTACGCAACGGGTACAAACGATAACGTAAAACAACAAGGCAGTTTCGTAATAATTAATAGAGTGTCTTCTATGGTATTTTGATACTGGAAAGTTACGGATAGCTTTATAATACCAACTAGATTATTTAAGATATTGTTCCAAGTATTGATCCGTCACGATGTCTACGATTGAAAAGGATAAAGTTCAACTGTCTGCAAAGTCAATTTAGTCTCTTCTTTGGATATTCTTTTGTTATTGTTGTTTGTTCAACGCTGAGGAATAGCCTTCGATCATGTGATTACTTATCGTGTTCTTCTTTGAACATAACGTTTTAAAAGCTTCGATAGGCTGACAACTTCAGCGTTTAACCGATAGTAAAGAAACAAAACCAAAGTGTTGCTCTCGCAACACTTCACGTTGCTCAGGCAACGTAGGTCTAGTTACTGTGGGATTCTTCCAATATAAAAGCGGCCACAAGAACAGGGAATTTTATAAACACCACTACCCAAAATGGGGCTGGCTTTATCTTTGCCACTGTTGAAAAAGCTCTGTACTGTATTTAAACTTTTAAAGGTGACATTAGGTTTATGTTTTCTTAAGGATTCTTTTCAGTTTTTCACTCAATTTTGGAATGTAGGGTAGAACAGTGAAAAGTTTCTTCTCATCCACCAATGGGATGATATCTGTTTGTGTTTGTGGAGTTGATGCATTCTTTTCTGCCTTTTTTCGTCTTTTGTCTATAAGGGTTTCAAGTAATTTTATGGGGTACCCATTTTAAAATAAAATGTCTTTAATATAGTTCATTTCAGAGATTATGCTAGGCTCTGAGCATATTCTTATAACTAGGACAACCAAAGAAATAATTACTCCTTTTTTTGTGCAGGGAGAGTGGTTGGAGGAAAAATGCAAATACCTATCGTTATGCGTAGGCTTTCTATCAATAGAAAATTCAAGACTAAGAGACTTATTGAAAATTAATACATCTGGAAAAAAAGTTTGTGGTTATCTTCTAGTTCTAAAGTGAACTGAAGGTTAAAGTACAAAGTGTTTAAATAACTCAAAAAGGAGTTAAGCCACTCCTCTCCATGATCACACACAGAAATAACATCATCCACAAACCGACCCCAGAACCGGTGTTTCAGAGGATAGACCCATGATTTCGGTGAAAAATTGGTTATTATATCGGAAATAAGAGGCGGGTACTATTGCAAAGACGGACGAGACGCATAATATTTTCTATATCCATGTGTTTTGTACTCCATTTGGTCAATATTATCTTCTAATTTTCTTTGATGAGTCAGTGCACATTTTTTAATATCACAAGATGTATACATAGAAATGGCATATATCAAGGTCTTTTAATTTTTCGACAAGGTGAACTGAATTTTTAATGTATGAAGTTTTTGCTTGTGTTTGCATAAGTGGGCGAAAAAGTGTTGACAACCATTTTCCCAATCTGGCAGTCGGAGAGTTATAAGAAGCCACAATTGGGCGTAGAGGAACTCCATCTTTGTGGATTTTTGGGAGACCGTAAAATTTAGGAGCGGAACAACCTTAAGGATAAATAATTTGTACATTTGTGGAGTAATAAATCTTTCAATTTGCAAAATTCATAGCTCCTTTCGTACTATACGGGTGAACTTATCGGTGGGGTCTGAATCTATGGTCTTGTAAGTAAGGGTGTCGGATAAAATATCTGTAATTCTTTTATTATATGAATTTTTATCAAGGATAGCAATTTTATTTCCTTTATCAGCCCTGGTGATAATGATGTGTGAGTCTTTTCTTAAATTTTTGAGAATTTGTGTTTCCTGGTTCTTTGACCTTGAGGAACACGGAGTGAAATCGAGTATTATACATACTCGCTTATGTAACAAAACTAAGGAGAGATGGATTGTAAAACTTATGTTTGTTGTTCAAAGAGAATAATTTGACGTGGATTAGTTTTTGGATAGAGCTCTTTGATAGTTTTCCTTACAACAAGTCAAATTCTCAGGTATATACAGATGCGTTAAAAGTCGTCAAAGTCGATGCCCGCTAATGCGCATGATGCCCTCTTTGCAAAACACACTTAAAACCAAATTTGGAGATAATGTGACATATAGTGGCATCATTTGTTGCTCCATTGAATGTATATTTTGGCTCCCGAAAATATGCATCAAGAAATAATTTCTCTTAAACGCGTTTGTTCATAACGAGTTTTTTTTTTCTCAAACCACGGAATGCTGTTTCATTTTCCAAATTCAAGAAATAGGGTGTTGCTGTGCAAAAGTAGATAGCTTTGTGAAATCTTGATGTTTTATTTTCCTGTTTTAGAAATTGCTCTATTTTGTATGTCTAAATTGAGGTCTAATTATTTTGAAGTAATTCTTTTCTTTTAGGGATATGGGGACCATTCCTGATTATTTCACCAACCTCAACTTTGCATAACTGGCAACAAGAATTTTCACGATTTGTTCCGGATTTTAAAGTCATTCCCTATTGGGGTAGTCCACAGGTGAATAGACCCTTACTTTTTTCATTGTGCATTTATGTTTCTGTTTCAACCCAATTTATGCGTGTTTTTAGCCGGACATTGACGTTTATGCTTTTTTAATTTTTGTCAATTAGAGTATATTTCCTATTTTATGGCTTTTCGTGATTAAAAGTTATGAAAAGCCAGTGGTTATGATTCAATAATTTTGGCAATTTGCAACCTACTTCGCTATTTTGAATTAAGGAGAGTTGCGATCCAGATCTAATTTTTTGGCATTGGTGGCTAGATTAGAGTGTTTCGAAATGCACATTTATTCTGAATTACGGAAAGACAATATTACGTTTCTTGCATGTACACCACACATGCAACATTTTGGGGGAAATTTAGTATTTCATATGGAGTTTTTCAAGCTACATCAAATGGTAGTGGCGTTGAAATTCCTGAGATCTAGCAAATATAATATTGCCAAAAGAAATAACCTGAAAATACTTGTATAATAATAGTAATAATTTATTTATAACTCTCTTTTAAACAAAACAAGTGAAGCAAATTACACTGAAAAAAAAAGAAAAAGCAAATACAGAGACCCATAAAAAAAATAAAAGCTTTATCTCAGACAAACACACGGTCAATATTATGGCTATATGTTGCGTGATAACCCTTTGCAAATCGTCTCCTTTTTTTAACCTTTAACTTGATTATGAATGAAATTTTTAGTTTTTTTGTGTTTTATTGTATTCATTAGCATAAGAAAAGAGTTTAATAATTGTTTTCCCTTATCCTGAACAGTTTATGTTTTTCGCTTACGAAGATAGTACAGACAAATCAGTGCTTGAGGTTCTGTTGTTGAGTTTTCCATTTACAACTATATCGAGAGGAACTATTGTGGTTCTAAATCTTGCGACTTCTGGGAAGACCACGTTTTGTATATATTTAAAAAAAATCTACAAATTTTGCTTTATCAACTATTAATGAAGATGATTTGATGATCATATGTTTATTTTGTTTTATAATCATTGTTTATTGTCATATGTTTATTGTTGTTTTATAATCATATTATGTTTATGTAAATTTATAATCACGAGAGTACTTCCACGGTTATTTTTAAAATATTGTATGTTTTTGAAAAGTAACAGAGGCAAACCTTGAAAGTATCCTTTTGAATTTGTTGTAATCTTAGTTGAGATCTTAGGGACTTCGACCTTTTGAAACAGTTCATTTGCGCTTACTTTACTTATTCACACCCAAGTCACCCCAATATCACCGTGATACCAAGAGGTGGCAGGATTTCCCCCATGTATTCTGCCTGACAGCTTTCTCTCAGTGACTTATAGTAACAGTCTGAGTACTTTTATAGCAGGCATATGAAAATGTTTCGTCAGATATTATAAGGGTAACAGCATATATTTGTTGGGGATAAAAAGAAAGATAATATCACGTATTTCAAATAAAACCTTTTTTTCTGATAACATTTTGAATTTTTGAAATATGGACCCTCAAAGAAGAAAATCTTATTGCTTAATCATCAAAAGGTATTTAAGGGACTTTTAGGGAGTTCCCACTTTAGACTAAGCAGATTTTTTCTTAAAATGAACGGCTTCGCTTTATCGAAATTAATGTGTTGCTTCTAACGTACCCAAGAAAAGACCCACCCTATTTTTAGAAAAAGTATGGTCTGAGTTATTGTGGTGATCCGATAATGCAGAGAATATTGACCAATAGCAGTACATATGCCATTTTTAGTATTCAGGATTTATACTGTAGGATTCTGAGATGTGATGAGCATGGTTCGCTTGTTGTATTGAAATGGTGGTTATCTGAAAACTGCTCAATGGGATTTGCACTCGGTTCAAACATGGCCGACTATGCCGTTCTGGATAGAAAATTGATCCATGGTTGTGTATCAAACCTCAGAACAACAGGCTCTGCACTGAAACGGAAAATACCTGGCCTGTTTTCAGATCACCCCGCATCCACGGAGTTGGACACGGATTGTTCAGATTATCATTTTAAGTACCCCTGTTCGTGTCTTTCACAACCCTAGCCCAGCCATACTATTCCGGCGCGTTTGAATTTTGAAGAGTCCTTGATGCGCTGGGAACCCGTAGATGAAAACGCTTTAAAGTTTTGCTGGCTTGAGCATGGAGAACTTGAAAAAAAAAAAATATTGGATCTACTTCAAACCCAGTGCCTGAAAACAAGCGGCTCTCCTGCGAGGGTCTGATTGAATCCTGCACAAAGAACCTTCTACGGACCCTTACAGAATGACAAATATGCCCACTAGAAACGGTAAAATACGTCCGCCGCAAATGGTACAAAGAACTACTCGTGGACTTCTAAGTAAGCTTGCGTCAATGCTTCAATAATTTGTCACGTAATTTACCTGGCCTGATCTTTTAAACAAAATGATTTAAAATGGCATAATGTTTTATGATAAAACATTTGTATGATTAACACTGTGTTTTATGATAAGAATTTTTATGATTAACCCAGCGTCTTATGATTAAAACACAGATGAAAATTTCCGTCTTTGTCTTTATTTGCAACGGCTTTTTGAACTATAGGATGTATCTTTCCAGGCCCTTTGCATACAAACAGAGCGTTATTATTCCTGTAAATTCTAAATTGCATTGAATAAGAATTAGCTATAAACTTTTTAACTTTAATTGGTGACAAATGATAGAATTTAAGTGAAGAACAATGTAGGCTAGAAATAATCCAAAAATCCTTTCTTCTCACCAACCAGTTCATGTAATTTTCATTTCAGGAGCGAAAAATCCTTCGTCAATTTTGGTCGAGGAAGAACCTTCATACAAAAGAGTCCACTTTTCATGTAGTAATCACTTCTTACCAGATGATTGTCTCGGATTATAAATATTTTCAACGCATCAAATGGCAATATATGATTTTAGATGAAGCTCAAGCTATCAAATCTAGTGCTAGGTAATTTATAGCTAATATTTGTTGTGGCTGTTGCAACCATCTCAAAAGTCAACATATAGTCGATTAATGTCAAATATAAAAAATGTAAAAAAAGGTCAAAGCGTGTTGTGTGGGACTTATGTTCGGATTTTAGACGGTGATCGGCGAAAGATGGCATCGGGGACTCCTCGATTGATAAATTACCCAGGGTCCCTCCCTTGATGATCTGCCCTGGGGACCCTCCTTTTAGAAGAATTAGCAAAATTAAAATACGTGTTGATCAAGATATCTAGGACCAAGAATATAATTTTTTTTTGCATCAACCCAGCTTCTTGTCTCCAGAGAAATTTTCCCCTAAATCTGGTCCCGGGGCAAGTTTCACAGGATAAATTGACTGCCATTTTTATCATAATAGATATATGGGAAGTCTCGTGTTCGTATTTCTTTACTGTAAAAAATCTGTAAAGTTTACTCTCAATTCAAGATTATTTTTCGTGGTAAGATTAAAAAAGGGATTACATCCAAGAAAACCATCATCAACAACACCGGACGTCTGCCTGTATTGGTTTAATTAGCCTTGCCACTACCATATAAGTTTGTATTAATCTCATCATTTCATCGCTATTGGAAGAAATTACATTATGTTCTAAATTGAAGTTTATACTGCACGGCAAAAAAGAGGAAAATGTTCATATATCACTTAAAAACTGTACATTTTCCATACTTTATACGTAACATTTGGCTTTAGTTACATAAATTTATAATGCAAGTTATTTAATCAGTCATATGGGTGAGAAAAGGCGGGCTAATAGCTTGTGGTACAAGTGCTATAAGATCTTTTTTTTTAATTCTGACGCAGTGCGTGCTCCCTTCTCTTTGGCTCCAATACTTTTGAATCATAGTCGGTACAATAGTATGGACTTAGTAAAGAGGGACCTCTTCCTATACAGTTTTTGTTTTGTTTTCAGGAGCAATTAACTAAATAGATGGCCATATAATGTTAGAACAAGGCTCATTTGATCACTAATTCTGTGTCGTAGTATCTTTTCAAGGGCCCAAACCGGCAGGAGGGTAACCGGCCACCCCTTCAATGTTCCTGCAGTCTCACATGGGATCAGATCAAATTCTTAACAGAATCGTTTTAATAATAGAAATGTGCTTTTAGGGGTGACACGATAAATGCAACCCCGCAGAGAAAGTCGTAAATTAAACGCTTCAAAACTCCAAATGGCCTTTACAACCCCTGCGTTCACATTGGCACACACTGGCACGTATTTCTTTCGACTCATGATCTTTCTTTAATAATAATTTAAGAGATGGCTCTAAATAGGTAAACATTGGTGATTGAACAATCCTAAGACTGCAGCATGAATTTCTCAAGTCGAAAGATCCTAAATACATTTTTCACTGAAATCACAACGAACAACGAAGCTCACCTTAAAATGAGCATAAACTTCCTCAAATAAGAATTATTTTGCTGTTTCTTAACCCCTCGCCTAAAAAAAATAAATAATAGATTTTTTGATTTTTTTTTATATGTATATATCAGTATGTGTGTAATATGTGTGTCTTCCTTCTCAAATTATTTCTTTCAAATGGAAAAGAAATTAAAGGCTTAGTTAAATTTCAATTTGAGCTATATATTGCTATCAGTAGTGGACACACGATATTTTGGCCTTTTTTTACCATTACTTTAGTTTTGCTATTTTTATAAAGAGCTTATTTTCGTGACTTTCCTTCCTATGAAATCTGTTCTCCTCAAATATATAGCAAAATTGATGTTTTAAGCAAAAATTTCAGTTCAAGTAATCTAGCTTAGCTTTTTTTGGACTTTACAAGCATTGTTGTCACTAATAACTGATTTTTAAGCCTATCCAGGCTAACAATACTCTAAGTTTAAACTAGTAATTAGTTTAAAGTAGTACTTAGTTTAAACTATTAAAAAATCGTATTTGGAAGATAGAATGCAGACTATAGTTGTCAGATCATCAACATCATTAGAAAGAAAAATAGAATGCAAGGTTCACGAAGGTTCGATCCTAGAGCCGATAATTTTCTTGATATATGTTTCGGAAATAAAAGAATTTATAACTAATTGCATGCCACTAACATATGCTGATGACACAGTAATATTGTTTAAGTCATATACGGTAGATGGTTTGTTTGCTATTATGGAGATCACTTTAGCTCAATTGTCTAGTTATTTGCGAATGAATCGTTCATCATTAAATGTTTCGAAAACAAAATATATGATATTTTCAAATATACAACATTTTGAAAGAAAGAAGATACTTTCATTTGGAAATGTAGTGATTGAAAGGGTAACCAATTTCAATTATATGGGACATATTATTGATGAAATAATTACATGGAAAGATCATGTGAGGGCACTTTCCATTAAAATTTCCCGAGGGACAGATATTTTAAATATACTAAAGCACTTTGTTCCTCATGAAGCACTAAAACTTTATGTTATACTCTTGTTTCTTCATATTTAGAGTATGGATGCGCTCTTTGGTCTAATTCGTTTAATTATAATGCACGTAAAATCTATGTAACACAAAATTGGACAGTAAAACTCTATTTTCATATAAATACTCTAAAAGTGATTCATTCCGCCTGACAGTAGTTCTGAATGTTTCTAAAATATCTATGCTCCAAGTTGCAAGTTTCGTATGCTCATTTATCAATTCTTTAGCATCTCTTGGACTAAGACAACTTAACATGTTTCAAACGGTTTCAAAATATCATTCATACCCAATAACCTCATCTGAAAATAATTGCCTCATATCAGAAATGCGCCACAGCCTTAGAGGTTCACTGTCATTACGACATGTTGGTGTAGAGATGTGAATTATGTTGCCTAACTATATACAGGAATCAATTTCGCTAAGTTCGTTCCAAAAGAAACCTAAAAATATCTTATTGAGTAGATGAAAAAATGCTTACATTTTTTGTTGTTTAATTTTTTTTTGTTTGGTGTTTGTTCAGTTTTTCTGCTTAATGATATTAAAAAAGGATATTTTTTGTTCGATGATATCTTTGTCAAATATTTATTATGTTTTTATGAAATGATTGTTTTCGCAAATCCCATATTGGCCATTTATAGGCAGTGGCATATTGTCATTACGATTTTTTTTTTTTTTTTTTTTTTTTTTTTTTTTTTGTGTGTGTGTGTGTGTGTGTCAATAAATCAAGTCAAGTTATTCACTTTCAATATAGCTTTCATTTGTTTCAAGTCGTTGTCGGATCACTTTTAACGCCTTTCTCTTCAAATCGCTATGCATATTTTTAAGAGGTTCACTTAATTTTGTGTACATAATTTTAGTTTAGATATTTTTTAGTGCACGATGGAAAACACTTCTTGGGTTCAATTGCAGAAACCGTCTCCTTCTCTCTGGTACGCCTATACAGAATAATATGGCTGAATTATGGGCACTCCTCCATTTCATCATGCCAACATTATTTGATTCTCATGATGAATTTAGCGAATGGTTTTCAAAGGATATAGAAAGTACAGCGGAGGCAAAAGGAACTAAAAATATAGATGAAAGTACGTAGACTATTTGTGATTTACACCCAAGTGTAGCTAATAAATGTTTATTTCACAATTACGATCGGACGAAGCTTATTTTTCCCATTTTATTTCTAAGGCCAGAGTGGTGATTCACCACTGGCTCACTGTCAATATTTAGTTATGCCAAACTAAATATTTGTAGACTTTGTCAAATCGATCTCTTTGTCGATCTTCAAATTTTGCCAAGCAAGCTGGGAATTTCAGATACCCTGTTATTTTGTGTATGTTTTTGAGAGTTACATCTCTGTTGAGTATTTTTTTTTCGGAAGGTGGGGGATATACTTGGAGTGAGTGTAATAGGCTCGTATAGTGTGTACTAAAGCAATATTCCTTGTGAATACAACAGATTTCTGCTCATATAAAAAGTAATACCGGAATTCTCATTTGATTTTGCCGAACTCAGACATGCAAAATATGAAATTTAACAAAAAGTCTCCAAAATATTCAATGTTCTATTTTCCTATTGGTGAAAGGATGTACCTACAAAAGTTATTTAATTTTGTAAAAAAGAAAAATAGTTTTGATGACCAAAAAAGCAGGGAAATATTTTTTCAGCACAGAATATGCTTGGATTAAATAAAAAAATAGGTTTTTTTTCAACTGAAAGTATGGAGCAACATTAAAACTCAAAACGAACAGAAATTATTTCGTATATGAAGGGGTTGCCCCGTGCCTCTGAAAGTAAGGAGCAACACTAAAACTCAAAACGAGCAGAAATTATTCGTATATGAAGGGGGTGCCCCGCGCCTCCATACCTTGCTCTTCATGCTAAGTTTTTAGCACTTCTGAAAAAGCTTCCTATTATAATTAAACGGCCGTTTTGTTTTAGGAGTTGTCCTGAGAGAATTGGGACAAACAGTCAAACTTTAACTTAAAGAGCAAGGTATTGAGGCGGGGGGCAACCCCTTTATATACGAAAAAGTTTCTGTTATTTTTGAGTTTTAATGTTGCTCCTTAATTTCAGTTGAAATTTTTTTATTTGTTTAATTTCTGATCGTTTTCCAAATAATACCAGTAAATCTGGCTCACATTCAATGAAAAATTCCCTCCCCTCACAGGAAACTCCTCTGTGAAAAGTTCCTCCCAAGTAAAATGCACCCTCCCTAAAATTCCTTCTGGACAATTCCATCCTCGCTGAATCTCCCCCCCCCCCTCTCCTTCGTAAAATCTACTTCAGAAGAATCAGTCTGAAGGATTTTCCTTAGCATAGTTTCATTTGAAAAAGACTTTCAGTTCTAATTGTTTTTCCGATGCAAATTATTTCCCGGAAATCCAAAACCGTTGAAAATTTCCCCCGTAACATCTCCGTATGCAAAATTGAATTAGTGAAGAGAAAGTAAGACAAATAAAAAGAACTTCGTATAATATTTCTGTAAAATCCTCCAATGTAAAATTTCCTCTGGGAAGTTAACACCTGGAAATTTCCCTCCACACGGAAAATTACCTCCACAGAAACTCACCCAAAGACCCCCCTCTCTGGGCCAAAAAATGTCTGTATACTTACCAAATACAAATACTAGTGAATTTTATAACTTAAAAAGTCCTATCCCCAAAGACGTGGAGGGATCTTGTTATCTCCAAAGGCGTAGTTTTGGACTTTTGAACTATGCTAAATACCATTATTGTCTCAAAATTTTGATCAGATGTTTTTGCAGAAAAGGGGGGGATTAGAGGGGAGTTGTTGCGAAAAAAAGAGAAAATTGAGGGTAATGTCGAAAAAATGAGAAAAGAAAAATGAGGGTAATGTCAGCCACCAGACAATAAAGAAGCGAAAATGATCGAGGCAGATATTTCGTCAGGTACTTCCGCCCAGCCCTTTTCAGTGCTCAAAAAAAGAAGGAAAACTCGCCTTTTTAATTAATTCTAAGTGCGCAGAAGAAAGACTGAATCAAACAAACCAAAAAACCGAGCCATAATAAATGAAAGACTATTCAGCAATTAGATTCGGCAAGAATTCTCGCTTAGTGATTGACTTAGCTTGTCTAATGGCCTGATTTTCATTAAAATTGTGGTCATATGATATTAATTTAAACTGAAGGAAAATGTTAATGGAATCCTTTAATTTTAAGTTATTGTAAGTTGGATTTATAGGAATATCTCCAGTATCTCTAATTAAAGCAAGGTATCTATTTATGGTTTTGTTTTTTAAATTTCAATTTCCTTCCTAAAAGAATGTGAGAAGCCATTTATTTCAAATATTGAAGCTGCCTCATCAAAAAGAAATACATGCTCTGGATTCTCAACAATATGGAGTTGTTGATCAGTTTTCATCAGTTTTATCAATTGATTTAATCCTTTTTTTTCAGTAATCTGTATTTTATAGACATTTGCAGTAGGATTTACTTCATATCATATATAGAGGGGATTGGGGGAGGGTTAAGACGGCTTTCTTTCAGCTAAAATTTTAACATTTTGAGGGGTGTAGCTCGTGGACTCCACTGATACAAATCGAAAGTCTTGCGCGATTGGGCTTCAAATAACCTACAACATGCCAACCTTTCTTGATGGGAAAGAGGGTAGAGGGGTCATGCGTCTGTTCCCTGCCTCCTGTCTCCAATCTCACAGATTGACAGTATTGCACTTTTCTGATTTGCATAAGATGCTACTTGCCTACATTTCTGATAAATAATTGGGAGTGGAGAAGGAGACCAACTGCAGCGTTTACGATATATATCATAAAAGTGAAGTTGTCAGCACTGTGAGATTTCCGAAAGGTATATTAATATTATTGTTAACCTAACCTGACTGAATCAAAGCTTAGGTCAAAAAGGCCCAATGCTACCAAAAATGGTGAATCTTATGAACGAAATTTTAAGCGAAAAACTAATTTCATGTACTTTATTAAGCTCATTAAGGTTTTTTGGTGACTATAAAAAAACTAAACAGCTTGTATAAACAAATGCAGGTCAACTTTCTGATATCATTATTGCGAAAGAAATAAAGGGTAAACTCTTTTTTCCTGGCAGTGAGAGAACTATTAAAATTTAGGAGGCCCATGTTTTCTCCCTTATTACTGATCTCATGCCATTGCCTCAGTCCCAAAAGCAGAAATTTAACTAGATTGGGATGTGTTATTGATGTGTGAATTGATGTGGTGATTGATGTGGGATGTGTGAATTGGGTTTGTATTTACTAGTCTAAGAAGATCTACTAGTCTAAGAAGACCAGGGAACCATTACATACCTTGACAGCTTTTAGTTTAAGGTTTGTGCTTGAATGATAAACTGCTTTCTGCTTGATTATCTGCTAGAACAGAACTTTCTATGAAACTCTGAGAAACGAAATGTTGATGGAACGACTTTAATAGACCCCTCCGATGTATACTGTAAAACTTTGCTTCAACTCGCGCACTATGGCCTCCGGCTTAGACAAAAGAAAAACCACCTTTTGGCCTTGGGCAAGAACTATGCGCCACTTTCCAAAAAGGTAACTTCGTATGTCACAATCTGGCCTGAGGTTCATACTTCCTGTAAGGACTGCAGAGGTTTGGCGCTAACATCTGTCTTGCAATAAATCCCCAACATAGAAAAAAAAGAAAGTAAAACTAAAGATTTGTTGCTGCAGCGCATTTCCTGGCAAATAGCTGCTGTGTGATTGCTGTCGTGTGCAACCTAAACCAGAATGTTTAGATAAGACGAGACGGAGAAAGCCTATTTGTCAAATGTCAACTTGACGCTGTGGTTAGTTTAGCAATGAAAACAATGGTTTAAAGTTGTTTGTAACAAGGTTAGCAACAAAGAAGGTTATTTGTGCAAATTGATGTTTCATTAAAAGTTTATATACTAAAATACTTGAATAGATACATAACCACTCGTTATAGTACTAGGCCACCAAAGCCAACACAGCTGCGTACGCTCCGCCTCTTTCCCAATTTTTCGGAGCTTCCTTCTTGGCTCCCTCATTTGAAGTTCCCACTTCCTTCAAATCTTAAATAACCCATTCTCATCCTATTGTGGAAGAGATGGTGCTAGTTCTCCAGAAAAAATACCTTTATTGGCTAAACTATCGAAATGTTTTTATATTTTAACGTTTCTTTTTTTTTTATTTGGCTTTGAAAACTCCTTCCTTATTAGAATCTGAACAATTTAAAGAAATCCTATTGGTGATTCTGATTGAGACTCCTATCAGGATTGTCTACCAAGCATCTATAAAAGTGTTTGAAAAAAGGTTTTACATGGTTTATAAAGATTAAATGGTTATAAGTAATTGGGTTTTTCTTACTTCACAGAGCATCTGACAAGACTTCACTTGATCTTAAAGCCATTTATGTTGCGTCGAATCAAAAAAGACGTGGAAAATGAACTCTCCGAGAAGATCGAAATCATGTTATACTGCCCTCTTACGTCGAGACAGAAGGCCTTATATAATGGTAAGTCGTATTTTCAAGTTTCGAACGCGTTATTGGAAGAAGGAAAATATTCCACAAAAATTAAACCTTCGTTCAGATGGGATTTCGTTTGGTTCTTTTTTTTTATTACGATGTGAAAAAAAATGGCTTTCTAAACTTTGCTTCCGGTGCTTTCTGAAGTCTGCTTAATGGTGCTTTCTTAAGCTTGATCAACTTCAAACGCCAGTTCACATTGTATGGATTTGCATAGTTGTAGTAATTTGCTGCAATAATTAAATGCATAGTTCACTTTTTGTATACAGATTTGTTTCTTTGTTTAGTCATAACTCTAAAGTATCAACTTCATAGTGTCCCAAGTCGATGCCTAAGAAACCAAAGGTTTGTGACTAAAATATTATCCCTTTTCTATCTACCTACTATAATCCAGTGGGTTTTAGGGGGTTTTGGTGAATAACTTTGGAATCTTGAAATATATATTATAAGAAATATAAATTCATAAGAAAAGTAAGCTGTGTGCATATAAAAGTGAGCTGACTGGTGAACTGCTCTTGGAGCACATATTTCCTCGTATAGGCACCTATTTCAAATTCGTGATCTCCCCTCTTATTATTATAAGTACTGTCAATACCTTCTTAATCTCCTATCTTGGCCAAGGAATGCCAGAGTAACCACAAAATATAGAGCTCTTGCTACCGTTATAAAATTATCCCCTTTTAAATGCCACATATTTGAAATACAGGAGAAATGGAATTTTGTCAAAGCAATATAATATTATGAATATCCATAGAGAAATTTTTAAATATTCAAGCCCTTTCAATTTCAGGCTAAGTTTTGCTTGGCCGAAAACTCTTCCTCGTTCTCCAACCTTGTTTGGGCCATAAATACTGACTTTTTGCCTACATTAAATCTAAAAAGTTGGTAGAGAGAAGGACCAAGCACAACTTAGACTTGGCTTGTTTTTACACTGTATCAAGACTGAACTCGGTTTTGCACCGGGTCGGGGGATTTTTTTGCACCAAGTCAGTCTGTAGCTTACCATTTAGAATTCTTGTTTGTGCCAAGACTGAAAAGTCCTTACATATTTTCGGTTTAAATAAGATGTAGTAGATTGGAGGGTCCAGGCTCCTATGGTCCAATTCTGCCCAGTCTCAGGAGGCTCCAATAAAACGTACTTTATTCTTATTTTATGTACAAGCCCGTTCCCAAGGACTGGTCAGGGGGCACGGGTAAGTATGGAAAAGGATATTTTGACGATTTTGCCTTTGAAACACTGAACAGTTTCTAACATAAAATTGTTTTACTTTTTGGAGGGCGTTAAGGGGAAAGGAGGGCTCAGGCTCCTATGGTCCAATTCTGCCCAGGCTCAGAAGGCTCCAATAAAACGTACTTTATTCTTATATTCATGTACACGCCAGTTCCTCAGGACTGGTCAAGGGGTGCGGTTAACAATGGAAAAGGATATTTTTGACGATTTTTGCCTTTGAAACATTGAACGTTTCTAGCATAATGTTGGTTTTAATTTTTGGAGTGTTAAAGGGAAAGGTGTGTCAAATATTCAACCTCCCAAGATTGAAATTGAACGTAAGGGCAGACACTTACTTTTGCTCTACTTTTCCTTAAGGTGCAAGGCCGTATGGTCTCAGACTAAGACCTTGTCCTAGTAAATTACTGATGTTATAATACAATGTAGTGAATTTGACATTATCTTGTTTTAAAAAAATGTTCAATATGAGCGTGTAGAGCCTAAGTCAGAGAGGTTGTAGACAAACGAATCAATGGAATTTGCCTTATTTATAGATTTACTTGTGGGAAAATTCAAAATCATTTGGATGGGCTTGGATTTTTATTCTTATAAACAACTGAATTAGTAATATTTAGAAGTATCTTTTATATGTTTTTGGAAATAAAATAAGCTTTTTTAGCTGCAATGTAGACCTTTTAAGGTAGTCTTTGAATGCAGAATTAAAAGGTGAATGAAAAGAAGTTGATATATCCCAAGGGTATGCTAGCACAAGTGGGGACATGAGAGATGCCTCCCTTCCCCAAGATTGATCCACAGAACCCCTCCCCCTTTTCCGAAAAAAAAAAGACTTAGATTTAAGATATAATATCTTTCATTTTTTGACCCACTCCCACAAAAATTACTCTAATTCCCCTCCCGCTTCCCTCTTAGGGCAAACTTTTTTGAGCAAACTGTTTAAAGCGTTACTCGTATGATGATCTAATCTTTATTTATTTTATTTTTAGATGAACTTATTAACAATTTCAGTTATTAGAAACCTTACTATTTTACTTTTGTATGTTTTCAATCAAAGATTCAGATCTGAAGAATAGAGTTCTTATCGTGCTTTAATTAAATAGGAACTAATTTTACCAAATACGGACTGAAATATACTTTTTTTTTTTTTTTTTTTTAATTCTCTTTAATATCTTTCTATGACATCTTATAGCGGTGAAACAGAAGATCAAAATTGAAGACTTGCTATATTCTGGACAGAGCACTTCAGTGGCATCTTCTGCTACTTCTAATTTAATGAACATTGTCATGCAGCTTCGGAAGGTATTCTTCTTTTTTTTCTTCTTTTTTCCCTTAACAGTATTGTATGTTAGATGGGGTCAAAGTCCTTTGTTTTGTTTCTTTCTCTGTTTATTTTTCTGATCTGTCTATAAAACAAATTTTTATGAGCTAGTTGCACAATCTCTAGTGTAAAATCTACAAAGCCCAGTACTACTTGATAAATTGATATCAGTTGGAACAGTAACGCTAGATAAACCGACTGAACACCAGAAAATTTGATAGGAACTCGAGGGCGTATCCAGAAGTTTTGTTCGGGGGGGGGGGGGGCTTTAAAAAAGAGAAACTTTAAAAAACGTATTAAAAATTGCATGCATTTCGTTACTTTTCACGAATCATACAATTTTTTCTTTGGGGGGGGGGATATACGGAATATAGGAGGATTGGACATTCTTTTTTTTTACGATCTTAATTATGATTATAATAATAAATAATTCCTCCTGTGCTATATGTGGCGCATGGAGCATTTTTAAGGAATTGGTAGGAATCTATTTAACCGATGGGCTTCTTTCCCTGTTGGCCCGGTGGCAGCTGGGATGGCCCGGTGGCACCCCAGTATTGTCAAGCAATCCACTCTGCTACCATGAGTTATCTGAACTATTTACTTTGGAAATGACGAAGTTCTGTGGAAAACCATTAATTTGCGAGGGGAATTAACCTTCTGTCCTTTTTGTACTATCTTGGATGTGGGAGAAAACAGATCCATTCTAAGTAGATAATGTATCTAGAATTCTGAGAGAGCTTGTCTCTGTGCCTAATGCGTTCTGTTTTAAGTCTTTGTTCTCCAAATAGGCTGAACGATTTTTTTTTCTAGGGGAGCAGCTCATTTTTGAAATACATTGTCTTAAAATCTTGTATAGCCCAGGTTCTTTTGAAAGTACATTGAAATGTCCAATAAGACATCGGAAAATTTGAGACCATCTATTGAAATTTGAAGTTAAGGGAGAACTAGCTAGTAAGATAAAAAGTGATGCAAAACTTAGTAATTGAGTTTAGTTTCAAAATACTTATGAAATTAAATGGCACCCGTAAGATGGCAAGGCAATCAAGAAAATTATAAAGCCTATCTCAGATTTATCAGTCCTTTAGTGCACCCTGAGTGTACATGAGTGTGCACGTTTTGCGAGGCCAAGAAACTATCTATAATGGGTGCCTCTTTTATAGGCATCTGTAGCCAGAATGTATAGCATCCTTCTAAAAGCCGAAGGGAAGTTTCAATATGCACTTCCTTAGATGACTGGAATCTCGGGAAAGATTGGCAACGCTTTTGGTGTGCTATCGATTGGTTTTGTTTGCGGTCAGAATCAGTTATTAATACGAAAAAAAGAAGGAAGCGTAAGAAGAGTGTGGAAAAGTCCTTACAATTCGTAAAAAGAACGCATTAAGTTGTACACAATTCGTTATAAGAAAAGGCAATTAATTTGCAAATTCAAAATTCTAGAATAAATTATTACAGAAGTCATATTAACCCTCTGTCCTTTTTGTACTATCTTTGATGTGGAAGAAAACACATCCATTCTAAATAGATAATGAATCTAGAATGCTAGTTTTGGTCGGTTACGAATGTGAACAAAGGCAGGTATGCATGCGCACCATGTTAATTGTCAAGACGAAAGGCAATTAAGCAAAGTATTTGATATTATTTGAAAAACAGAAATCTACCTATTTTTTGTCAGTTTACATTTTGGCTGATGCTGTTTCAGGGGAGGGACAGAGGGGGCACGAGTGCAGAGATTTTAGGGGTACAAAATTTAGATTGAGAGGCGCAGGGATTTTGTGGGTAATTAATTTACGAATTTGAAATTCTAGAATAAACTAAAAAAGAAGTCACATCTATGCTTCCAAAAATATGTTGAATGGATATCCAAACTCTGGTTTGGACTTGTAGTCTTTTATTGATCACCTTGATTTCTTCGTGTAGACTTTTTTGAAAGAATGCCAACCAACGAGAAACAACGGAAACGGAATGAAAACCAAATATTTGAATTGGAAAAGGGCCAAAGAACCCTTTTTGAAACTGCCGATATGTGACCCTTTTAAACGTGGTGCCGTATGTATAGGGTCGAAAGCTCAAAATTGTTATTTTGGTTTCTCAACGTGCATCTGTGTGTATACATACTTTATCCTCTTGTGTAATCTTTTTACTTTGAGTTGTATCGACATGTTGATCGCTGTTTTTTATCTAGAACTAAGATTTTTAAATATCATATTTGAAAGTCGATCTGAACGACATTGGGAGATATTCCTCAATATCTACATTGAATGAAACTGTTATTCCTCTGTCTCAGGGACGACCTGGCCCTCTAGCCTCGATCGGGTGGCTTGGACCAAAACAAATAGAGTCTAATTCTGTGAGGCCTTTTCTCTCAATTAGTATCTAATGATTCTTCAAACTGCAATATACCCGTGAGAAGAATTAGTTTGATTAGAATGCAGGAAGATCGATTAGCGAATGTCTGACTCCTCGCCGAACTATAAATTAATTATTATAGAAATAATTATGTTAGAATATAAGATGGATATTTAAAATATTTATTATGGCATTTATTAGTTTAATTTAATTTATTTGTTATTGTTAGATTATTATTATTTTTACAGGGGCTTGGATGGTAACTGTCTTTGCCCTATGCACTGGATGGGGTCAAAGGATCGATAGGTTTTAAATGTGGGGATCGATCAAGGATTGGTGTCTTCTCTTGTTGCTTGAGTTCTCCATACTACGAGCAATGGAACCTTATCGAGATCAATGGAATAGTGCTCTTGTAAATATTTGTGCTAATAATAAAAGGAACTGAACTGAATATAATTCAGGTCTATTCTGACACTAATTCAGGATTTTCAGCTGTACAAATGTACAATACATTTGGGTGTCCGAATAATCAACTTAGTTTTATTTAAGTAGGTAAGATCAGATTACTTCATTATGACTATTAAGTAAAGGTATAATTAATTACACATGGTATCAATACATGGAAAATAAACATGGAAATGTCTAAACGGAGCCATCAGAGAGCTAAGCCAAAAGTTACGGCTAGCTATTATCAAATAAATTCTATTGATTTATAAACGCCAAAAGACAAAAACAACTTAACAACAAAGAAAAAAGAAAGAAAAAACGACACAACTTAGAATGGCAGGGTACTAAAAAAGGCTACTCTGACGTGGAAAACCACAAAACCGTAAAAAATAATAATAATAAATGAAATATAACTATCAAATCGTTGATTAATGCTAATAGTAACTTACACAGTTATAGCAATAGTACTTGTTTGTGATCAATTCATTTGCGTTTTTAGGTATGTAATCATCCTGAGCTGTTTGAGAGGAGAGATGTAAGATCGCCATTCAATGCGAAGCTTGAGCCCTATCAACTATCCAGATTAGTATTCCAGGATGGCATTCTTTCAACAGCCATCCCATCAAAGCAACACATACTAGAAGGAAAATTGACAATTTGGCGACCGGATTGGATTATTCAAAGTCTATTTCCAAATTCTGGTACTTTATATGTTTTTTCTACAATTAGCCATGGCTTGATGCCTGCAACTAATTGATTTTAACTCAAAATCAACGGACTCTTTTTTTAAGCTTCTGGTCTCGAGGGTAGAGGCGGATCGACATTTCTAAAGGAGCGTTTAATCAACTACCTCATTCAGAAGTTGGCGTAGTTGGCATTAAAACTTAAGACGAACTTTTTAAAAGAGCAAAAATCTTTAGCGTAAAGTGCGGGGCGTTGAGGAGGAAAAGCCCCTTTCATATACGGAGTAATTTCTGTTCGTTTTAAGTTTTGATGTTGCTCCTTACTTTCAGTTAAAAAACTGTTTTTTTATTTAATTACTGAACGTTTTTGATTTAATGCATGTTTTGATTTTGGCTCTCCGCACATAAAACGAGACTTGCATATTCATTTTTTTTGGCTAAATGGCTTTCTCATAGTTTTAATCGGAAGGTTTTGAGAGAAAAAGGAGCGGGGGGGGCCTAGTTGCCCTCCAATTTTGGGATTACCTAAAAAAGCAACTAGAACTTTTAATTTTTTACGAACGTTTTCATTAGTAAAAAATATGCGCAACTTAGTAATTAACTTACGTAGCGAACTTCTATATTAGTATGTTTTATTACGTAAATGAGGGGGCTCACCCCCTCGTCAATACCTTGCTCTTTACACTAAAGCTTAAATATCGTACCAATTCCTTAAGAATGACCCCTGAATCACAAGGTCCGTAGAATAAATTACTAAAGAAATTACTAAAAATACTTTAGTGCAAAGAGCGAGGTATTACGAAGAGGTGAATCCCTTATATGCGTAATAATTTCTGTTCATTTTAAATTTTAATACTGCTCCTTACTTTCAGTTGAAAAAAAACTTCATATTTATTCTTTCATATTTTAAAATAATACTAGAAAATCTTGCGTCCCCTTCATTGAAATTCTCTTAATTGAAGATCCTCCCACGTAACCTTCCCCCCCAAGCCATAAAATCCCCCTGAAAACGTCTGTATACTTCCCAATAACCATTACTATATGTAAATACTGGTCAAAGTTTGTAACTTGCAGCCCCACCCACGGGAACTGTGGGGGAGTAAGTCTTCCCCAAAGACATAGTTATTAGGTTTTTGACTATGATGAATAAAATGGCTATCTCAAAATTTTGATCCGGTGACTTTGGGAAAAACTGAGCGTGGGAGGGGGCCTAGGTGCCCTCCAATTTTTTTGGTCACTTAAAAAGGGCCCTAGAACCTTGAATTCCCGTTAGAATGAGCCCTCATGAAAAATTCTAGGGCCACTGGGTCGACAGGATCACCCCTGAAAAAAAACGCACCCGTGATCGGTCTTCTGGCAAAAAATGTGGATATCCATATTTTTGTAGATAGGAGCTTGAAACTTCTACAGTAGGGTTCTCTCATATGCTGTATGCGATGGTGGGATTTTCGTTAAGATTCTATGACTTTTAGAAGGTGTTCCTATTTTCTAAAGTAAGGAAAATTTTCTCAGGCTCGTAAGTTTTGATGGGTAAAACTAAACGTAATGAAACAAATATATTTAAAATCAGCATTAAAATGCGATTCTTTTGATGAAACTATTTGTATCAATTTTTTTTTAGAGTTTCGGTTACTATTGAGCCGGGTCACTCCTTACTACAGTTCATTACCACGAACTGTTGATACTTGTTACTTTAATGGAATGTTATTAAATTGGGTATATCAATAACCTTTTAATCTCCTATATTTCAAATCAAGTTACTTTTGGAATACTTATATGTCCATCATATATATAGAAATACAACTGTGATGGAGTAATAAAGGAATAAATAAAAAGAAACGAAAAACTTATAACAAATACAAACAAAACCAAAAACAGAAGAACTAACAAGAAAAAATACAAATAATGACAATCTTACACTGGGATAAACACATGATCATCGAAGGGTCATTTCATGGGTACCTTCACGAATGATCTGCTTACCATTTTTTATCTGCACCGTTTACGCTGGACTAGCAACTGCGTACCGCGAGGATAGGGATCTTTTGCTATTCCAAAGAGGCACCCATAGCAAATATTTGTATATTTATACACTTCTGTATATCCTTAATGTCCGAAACAGTAAGAAGAAACCAAAATGGTGCAAGGACAAACAAATGTGGTAGAATAGTTGCATTATACACGGTAGCTAGGATACAATAGTTGAATTTGAACTTCAGTGCTACTAGTAAATCGTTTGCTCTCCTAGAATTCCTGGCAAAAAATCTTTCAGAAGTTGACGCGTTGCGCAAAGGTTTGACCCCAATCGGTACACCAAGGTTTGTCAGTGTATCTTGTGCTTGAATAACATGTTCACCCACCTAAACATTCGTGGAGCATTGTGAGTGGTGATTAAACACCAAGAACTCAGTCTTGCTCCCCTTAATTCGAATTCTATTGTATTTATATTTGCTATCGAGGATTCAAAAAATTTCTTCAATTACGAACGCTGTTCTACTAATATCAAGGATGTCGCCCGCTTAGTTAGCTAGGGAAACATCAATACCTTTAAAAAATACATGTGGTTAGAACGTTCTGTTGTGGCACAATAACAGTTTTATTAAACATAGGTGAAAAAATCACATTTTTAAATTTAGTTGTATATTTTTTTATATTGTAAGTAAAGTTAATGTTTTTTGCATTGAAAGGTAATAGTCATCGAAGAACTAAAGAAGTTTTTTTATTTTCTTTTTTAGATAAATGCGCGAGCGAGTTGTCATTCCTCGGATTTCTTGATATATCCATAGCAGAAGTTGTTAGTCTCTTTTATGAAGGAATTTTCGCTAGGTAAGTAATTTTGTTTTTATAAAATTTTGGAAGTGGATTCAAGTCTGTAGGAATGTACGTGGTGGACTTGTCTTGGTAACTAAAATTGGAAGAATTAGTGTAGCTATAAGAAAAAATAACAAAGATCTGAAGGCTGATTGCATCGGTATAATCCGTAATCCTTTTTAAAATCTACTAATATAGCAGGTGGCATTGAACTAAAGATTCAACTACATTACTTTGGCTGGGAGGCGAGGGAGAAGGACCACTCTGATCTAGCACGAAACATATGATACAAAAGTGGATATAATTGTATTCTCTATACATAGTGGATATAATTGTATTTTCTGCTTTTCTATTAATTTTTTAGTTACTAAATAAATACATAGGCTATTGATGTTTCTGTGGATAGAAGTATGAGCTTACTAAGGTGCAGCAATGGGGAAATTTATATGGCCGATATATCTATGAAAGATATGTCATCTTAGCAAAATATTGATTTGGTGATCCAACTATTCGTTTCAGGACATTAGTCAAAAGTGTTAGGTCTACATATGTATGTGAATACTTCATTAATTCCAACTGGTGGAGATGCTGCTTCAAAAAGCACAAGTATTTTTGAATAAATTAGTAGGAGGAAGCAAACGCGTAAAATGTTAATATCCCAAAACTCATTTAATGAAGGTAATATCAACGTGTGAAATATCAAAAATAATAACCAATAATTAGTGAACGGGCTAAATCCGTTTTTTTTTTTGGCGTGACCGGTCCTTGTGCATATATATGCGTGCTTGCAAGGGGCACAAACTCAAAAATAGAACTTTAAAGCAGTGCGGGGTGTGAAAGCAACATAAAGCACTCAGCAAAATGCTAGATTTCCCAAACCCCTTTCAGAGGTTGCCACAGATCAATAATAATCGATCTATAACGAACCTATCAAGTAGTTTGACTGTGTAGATAGCAACAGTTTTGCATAAAATCAATAATTAAAATCAGTTTGCTAGGAGAATTCTTTGATGTTTGTTTTATTTTTTGGTGTTCCTCTTGATAGCTTGACTTTTGCCTGTCTCAGTTAGCATTTTGTTTACCTGCCAAACCTTCTAGATTTATCTGTTTGATCATATCGTAATTTTAATCACCTTTCTAACTCTACAAAACGGGTAGTTCGTCTGCTGCCCAGTTTGTTTGTCCTTTTACCTAAGTCCATTTAGTCCGCTTTAGGATTATTGTCGGTAACAAACCCTTATGCTCTAACCCGGACACTAAATATGGTGAAGAGTTGGTTTCCTTTGTATATTAAACATTGTCATTAAGATTTACTGTGAGTACTGTAATTCTAAATGATTCCTTAAAATGGGTGAGAGGAAAAACAAAATTTGTTTTCATATATAATATATTGTACATTCTTTGAATTTCGTGTTTTAGATTTTCAGACATCCTTATAGATTTTAGGCACAGCGCCCATTCTTTTTAATGGACAAGACGGTATTTGCTCTACTTATATTTTTTGGTACAGAAATAGTCGTAAATGCTCCAGTTTAAACATTAAAATAGTGAACATAACTTACTTTGATGAATGGGACAGAAGAGATACAAGTATTTACAAAATTTATAAAGAAAAAATATTTATTGTTTAATTCACATTTTAATGAAAGACCAACTTCTTAGGATTTCTACTGTTCAATATTGCTAGGTTTTTTTCTTCTTCTTCTTTATGGAGGGGAATGTCATATCACAGAGACCTAATAATTATAAGAAAATCTAGGAAAGGCTCTTCTGCCTATTTTCTCCTGCAACACTTGTGTTATGGTGAAACTTTTGAAATCTTAGAGAATCCCATTGAAGTCATTAAGTATAAATTCCTCTACTAAACAAAACGAATATCCTTACCAAAAAAATGGCTCTAACAGTTATAGAAATCGGACTACTGACAAAGTTTAGTTTGTCATAAAGAATCATCTAGATCTTTGTCCAAAATCAATAAAAATGCATATTCATCTGAATTCTTTAGTCTGTTTCTCTCTTCTGTCCCTCTTTAGATTGTGGAAGGAGGATATCTGCTTAACTAAATATGCCAATATTTTTTTCCTATTTGTATGTTTCGACGTGCATCTGAAAAATGGTTCTAAGAAATAACCCTTAATTCATGTATTTCATTATTTTAGGTTAAAAGACTACTTAAGGTATCTACAAAAATCACCAATTATTTATCACGAGTCAACATGGCATGACGAAATTCGACCTGTTCGAAAAAGGTCACTGCTATTTAGACCCAGTTTTAAGTTATCTCCTTCCTCTGTGATAAAAAGTCCTGTGATGAGTTCCTTGGTGTTTTGCTCTTATAAATCTAGACTTCATGAATATGGAAATATTGTGATAGGTCCAATGAAAGAGACAATAGAGCATAGGATGATGAGAACGAAGAAGAAGAATAAAGCTTTAAGGATAAAGGGAATATTGGAAACGAGTGATGAGTGGCTACCTGAAATATCACATATAGAAAAACAACCTGTTTTACATGAGGGGTATTGGTTGGAATATCCAAATTTCCTTTACCAACCGTTATTAAAGGTAACTCCCAATTCAACTGTTATTTTTAAATCATGTACCAAAGAGTATTGGTGACTTATAAGAGTAGAAATTTGCACTAGGATTGACAAAAAAACAAATCACTACGCCATCTAGCTTTTGGTTTCTTAATACTTTTTACGCAACATTAAAACAAAGTTGGTTCAGAACGGATATCAGCTCCTGAAAAAAACTTAAATTACGGAGCTTGAAAAAATACCAAAAAGCGCCAAACGCTGGATGGCATTGGCAATCTTTTTTTATACACTAGTTGTAGTTTTCACTCTAATAAGTTGCTCTTACACATTGGCCTTTAAACCAACACATTATAGGAGCTCTTACATAGGCTAAACGACTACACTCTCTGTAAATGATGAATGAAAAACCAAGAAGAAAAATGAAGAAAAAAAGGACATTAACAAAGATAATTTTCAGTCTAATTTTTCCTATTGTTTCTTCTTTTTTTCCTCTGTTTTTCATTCAGAAGCTAATGAAATGTCACTCTAAGGTCTGCATAGTCAAGGACTTCAAAGTACTTACCTCGCTTGAAAACTAATAACTGATGATGGAGACAGTAGTCCTTGGACTCTAGGATCTGGTCTTTTTTGAATAATAAAGTGTTTTGTTCGAATATGGGCTAAATCGAAATACAATTCTTTCTTTATTAGCCATTCAAAGAGATACGACCCTCATAGAAGCTCTTAAGCAGACTCTGTAGGATCAGGTGATGATCGTTGTAAAATACCCGGTTTGGTTTAATCAAACGAAAAACCGGTGCTTTCTTAACAGACTTTTTTTTTACGAATTGTAGGGTTTGTTAATAACAATTGGTCATTCCTGAGTAAACGCTGTATTTTCGGTCTAAAATGACTGTCCGGTTCCACTAAGTTAAACAGAACATTCAATATTCCTTCCTCAATATCAATTGGTCTGTAATATAATCTGTAGGATAAAATTCCGGTCAAAGCACACTAATTACCCTCTTAAATAGTTGCCATATGACCGACTGCATGCCTGGGATATGGAAGATTGAATTCGTCTTAATGAAATAAAGTGTGATAATCATTAGTTCGTAAAACGAAGAGAGTAAAAGAGACACGCTAAGACAAAGGTATTCATTTGGTGCTTAGTTGACAATGTAAAAAAAAAAAAAAATCAGTAATCTTTCGAATACTGGCTTAAGAAGGAACCACTGTAGTTTTATCCACATGGCAATGAAATTGAATGTCGAGTAATGGGGGAGAGGGTATTATTTTAACATACAAAAATGAATAATTTCCATTTTTCAGTTATAACAGTCAGTAAGGGGTCAAGGCGATAAGTCAATTAAATTCCTTTTCCGAGATTTTATCATCAAAGAACTTTATTGACTCTTGAATTTTTGCGGTTCTTAAAACATTTCCTGAAGATGGTGCTGGATACAAAAAAGTTTTGGCCGTTCTTAAGGCCGTGATTAAGTGAACTGATGGAACTCGAAAATCCCATGTTAAATTGAAAATTTATATTTAAAAAGTACTCAAGTATTCATTGGCGGAAGATGCCGCTTTTAATATCAGGCCATAGTTTCTTGAAGATGCTACAAAATGTTTGAGAGGATTTTGCTCTATTTCCTCTAATTCCTTAGAAATCTTAGAAAATGTCTAGGTCTTTCTTACAAGTGTACTCGATAAAAGATATTGCTTTTAGAACAAAATCGGTACTATCATGAGCAGAAGACAATAACCTGTAAGATGATTGGAACCATTTTTCGATTTATTTTCCTGTTTTCTAACAGTCCCCTAGAATATTTTCAGCTACCTGAAATTTTACAAGTCGGTTGCCAGAAAGAATCTTTTCAGATGGCCGATAATACCCCCTAGAGACCAAAATGACAAGCTGGTATAATCAGCTGCTTGTTAATAGAGTCTGAAATTTTCATAAATTATTTCAATGCAATGAAGAAACCTAGAAATGAGAAATAGTCAGGAGCCTTCAGTAAAGTTGTGCACACAAAGGCGAAATCATGGGGAAAATTAAATCAAAGTGAGGTATACATCTTAAGTGTTACCACACATAGACAGCGCCTTTGTAAAAAGTATTTGGAGCTTGGTAGATGTAAATATCCAAAATACCTAATAATGCGGTACGCTGAAGAACTAGACAAGTCAAGAGATTTAGGTCAAGCGACAAACCTTGAGGCGGAGCAGAACCCTGTAGCTTCTTCCCTGTTGCCCTACCGGATCGTGACTGGTGGTAGAAACTTGGATTGCGACGAATTGAAGGATTGCCGACGGATTTTTGATCCTGCATTTTTCGTGCGCGATCTAAAGACTTAAGTTTGGAAGGACAGGTGAGGAGGAAACAACCCGTAAAAATCATAGAACCTTAACGAAATTTACACCACCAGATTCAGCGTATCAGAGAATCCTACTGTAGTTTCAAGCTCCTATCTACAATTAAACAAAAAAAAACTAGTTTTTTTAAGTGAAAGTAAGGAGCGACATTAAAACTTAAAACGATCAGAAATTACTCCGTATATGAAAGGGGCTTTTTCTCTTCAACGCCCCGCTCTTTACGCTAAAGTTTTTTACTGTTTTAAATTTAGAGTTAAGAGAAAGAGTCAAACTTTAGCGTAAAGAGCGTGGCGTTGAGGAGGAAAAGCCCCTTTCATATACGGAGTAATTTCTGTTCGTTTTAAGTTTTAATGTCGCTCCTTACTTTCATTTAAAAAAAAATTGTTTTTTTTTTGTTTAATTTCTGGACGTCTTTGAATTAATGCATGGTTTGATCTTGGCTCTCCATATATAAATAATTAAAGCGAAATTTGCACATTAATTTTTTGGGGCTAAATGGCTTTTTCACAGTTTTAATCGGAAGATTTTGAGAAAAAAGGAGCGAGGGAGGAGGCCTAGTTGCCCTCCTATTTCTTGATTACTTAAAAAGGCAACTATAACTTATAATTTTTACGAACGTTTTCGTAAGTAAAAAATATACGTAACTTACGAATTAAATTACGTAGCGAACTTCAATATTCATTTGTTTTTATTGCGTATATGAGGGGGCTCACCCCTCGTCGATACCTCGCTCTTGATATTAAAGCTTAAATTTTGTCCCAATTCCTTAAGAATGACCCCTGAATCAAAAAGGCCGTAGAATAAATAGTTGAAATTACTAAAAATGCTTTAGCGTAAAGAGCGATGTATTACGAGGAGGTAGATCCCTCAAATGCGTAATAATTTCTGTTCGTTTTAAGTTTTAATGCTGCTTCTCACTTTCAGTAGAAAAAAAACTTTTCATGTTTATTTTTTCATTGTTTTTTTTTTTAAATAATACTAGAAAATCCTGAGCCCCCTCTATTGAAAATCTCTTCCTCCATGAGAAGCTCCTCCATGGAAAATCCTCCCCGGTAACCCTCCCCCCTCAAATACCCCCCCCCCAACCAAAAAAATCCCCCTGAAAACGTCTGTACACTTCTTGGTAACCATTACTATATGTAGACACAGGTCAAAGATTGTAACTTGCAGCCCCTCCCACGGGGACTGCGGGGGAGTAAGTCGTCCCCAAAGACATAGTTATTGGGTTTTTCGACTATGGTGAATAAAATGGCTATCTCAGAATTTTGATCCGGTGACTTTGGGGAAAAATGACCGTGGGAGGGGGCCTAGGTGCCCTCCAATTTTTTGGTCACTTAAAAAGGGCACTAGAACTTATCATTTCCGTTAGAATGAGCCCTTTCGCGACATTATAGGACCACTGAGTCGATGCGGTCACCCCTGGGGAAAAAAAAACCTAATAAACACGCATCCGTGATTTGTCTTCCGGCAAAAAAAATTGCGAAATTCCACATTTTTATAGATTGGGGCTTGAAACTTCTACATCAAGGTTCTCTGATACGCTGAATCTGATGGTGTGATTTTCGTTAAGATAGTATGACTTTTAGGGGGTGTTTCCCCCTATTTTCTAAAATGAGGCAAATTTTTTCAGGCTCGTAACTTTTGATGGGTAAGACTAATCTTGATGAAACTTATATATTTAAAATCAGCATTAAAATGCCATTCTTTTGACATAACTATTAGTATCAAAATTCTATTTAGAGTTTTAATTACTATTGAGCCTGGTCGCTCCTTACTACAGTTCGTTGCCACGAACTGTTTAAAAATGTGGAATTTTGTATTTTTTGTCAGAAGGCAGATCACGGATGCGTGTTTATTTGTTTGTTTTTTTTTTCAGGGGTGATCGTATCGACCCAGTGGTCCTAGAATGTTGCGAGAGGCTTCATTCTAACGGAAATGAAAAGTTCTAGTACCCTTTTTAAGTGACCAAAAAATCGGAGGGCACCTAGGCCCCCGTCGCACGCTAATTATTTTCCTAAAGTTACCGGATCAAAATTCTGAGATAGCCATTTTATTCAGCGTAGTCGAAAATCCTTACAACTATGCCTTTTGGAAGGACCTACTCCCCCACAGTCCCCTTGGGAGGGGCTACAAGTTACTAACACTGACCAGTGCTTACATATAGTAATGGTTATTGGGAAGTGTACAGACGTTTTCTGGGGCGTTTTCATTTGGTTGGGGCAGGGGCTGAGAGGGGGGGGGATATGTTGGGGGAACTTTTCATGGAGGAATTTGTTATGGGGAAAGAAAATTTCCATGAAGGGAGCGCAGGATTTTCTAGCATTATTTAAAAAAAATAATGAAAAAATAAATATGACAAAGTTTTTCAACTGAAAGGAACAGAATATTCCTGTTATTATTTTCCTGTAAATATTAATTCCTGTAAATATTCCATAATAATTTCTGTTAAAAGGAACATAAATTATTACGCATATGAGGGGCTCACCTCCTCCTAATACCTCACTCTTTACGCTAAAGTCTTTTTAGAAATTTCAACTATTTATTCTACGGCTTTTGTTACTCAGGGGTCATTCTTAAGAAATTAGGACAAAATTTAAGCTTTAGCGTGAAGAGTGAGGTACTGACGAGGGGTGAACCCCGTCATATATGTAATAAAAATATGAGAATACAGAAGTTTCTTTACGTAAGCTAATTTGTAAGTTGCGTATATCTTTAACTAATAAAATTTATTTTTACTAATAATTTTACTAATAAAAACATTCATAAAAAATTAAAAGTTCTAGTTGCCTTTTTAAGTAACCAAAAAATCGGAGGGCAACTAGACCTCCATCCCCGCTTCTTTTTTTTCTCAAAATCATTCGATCAAAACTACGAGAAAACCATTTAGCCAAAAAAGAAATAAATAGGCAAATTTCGTTTGAATTATTCATCTGCGGAGAGCATAAATCAAAACATACATTGATTCAAAAACGTTCAGAAATTAAATTTAATAAAAACAAGTGTTTTTTTTAACTTAAAGTAAGGAGTGACATTAAAAAATAAAACGAACAGAAATTACTTCAAAAATGAAAAGGGCTGCTTCCTAATCAACGCCCCGCTCTTCACGCTAAAGTCCGACTCTTTCTCTTAACTCTATTTTAAAACAGTAAAAAACTATAGCGTAAAGAGCGGGGCGTTCACGAGGAAGCAGTCCCTTTCATATACGAAGTAATTTCTGTTCGTTTTAAGTTTTAATGTCACTGCTTACTTTCAGTTAATTTTTTTTCAATTTAATTCGTAAAAAACTTTGGTTTTCTGAGAATCCTCGAAGAAAGCTTTCTACTAAGTTTGGTGTTTAGTTTCGAATTAATCAACTGAGGTATTTTAAATAGCCTATCCATAGGAAAAAAAAACAGTGGAAAAAACAATACATTTTAAAATGCGCTCTATGCATGCCGTCACAGTTTCATATACATGGGCATTTTGTATTTGAGAATGATAGTGCTCTTTTGCTCATTTTCTCTTCTCCCTTGGTCGGTAACCAAGCTTTGCAAGACGCAGCCAAATATATTACTATCTCGCCAAAGGAAGCTGTCTATCAAAACCTCTCACAAGACTTAATAATTGGTGCTATTTGAAGTTTTGACAATCAACGGTCTCTAGAGAATTAAAAGACAGAAGGCTAACCTAACTTCAATTTTGAAGCTCGATGTTTTCAAGTTCACTTAATCACGGCCTTAATATGGAGCCTACTTGACAAATTCTAAACGGAGATGTTCTTTAAACCCATTATTTACACTTAAACAGAGCTTAAAGTCAAAATCGTCTCTTTTTTGTCACTTGTTTTCTGGACTAAATCAATTCGGCTTGTGGGAAATGGCACTGACAAGAAGCACGAAGAAAATATAAAAAGGAAAGAAGAAAACCTTGCGGGCAAACATTCACTTTTCCGTTGAGCCTATGGTCAAATCGCTGACTGACAAAGAAGGTATCAACATAAGGATCGTATAATTATGAAGCCGACTAATAAACCGTAAAAAAAAATTGAGCTTTTGGGTAACGGACAAAAATTGATCCGTGTACCCTCAATATTTTTAAATGTTTTTTTTTTCTAACGCCAATTGGAAACTATTTCCGAAATAAGATAATCCCAAAATTTAGTAAGCTGGAATGACACAGCAATTTTTTTTGCCGATGATAGGTAAAATAGTAAAAATTTTTGCCGATGGTGGGTAAAAATACTTGAATTCCTTCAACATCCAAATTGTGTCGTTTTTATGCTCTTCAGAAACAAATTTTTACTTTATCTTATAGCTTTTATTTCAGAAGAAAAAATGAGTCATATTCATATTTACTAAATTGCCGGAGCTGCTCGAAAACTAAACATTTGTCCCCTTCACACAAAATTAAAATAACAAAAGCTAGTTAGTTAAGTTTTGTGTCAATTTGTCAACTATGTTTTTTTAAGAAGAAAAATCAAATCAAAGTAGTGCGTCATGAATAATATGTTTGAAAATCAACGTGTTTTAATTGTGGATAACTGAGATTTTCATTGGATGACTTTGAAAGTATTAATGGTAAAGTTAGCTATCTGGCTATAACTCAACTCTACCCAAGTCATGCTACCTACCGTGAAGTACGGTCACAGCCCATTTAAGGAGTTGTCACTGCCTTCACTAGAGGTTTGAGGCCATTGGCTGCTCCTTATGAAATTATGGAGTCTCTGGAAATATGTTTGTTTATATGGATTGCGATACCGTACAAATGTTAATTGTCTAATGTCCTCTAAGACGAGCATCTTAAAACGAAAAAATTGATGGTGCCATGAATTTTGGTAAAATAAAGAAAAAGAAAAGAAGTGCATACAACTATTTCTTGGGGATATATCTGTTTCAAACCCTTCAAGTAACGAAAAAGAAAGTAAATAAAGCTTTTGTTAGCTTTAGTTCTTCCAAATTACCATATTTAACCATAATATAATGTTTACTTTTAGCTCAGCTATTTTGTCTTTTTACTGGTAAAATATGTCTGTTTACTAGCTAATGTAGCTACTTCTCTTCAAGAATTATTAACGAGAAGCAGTGATTGAGACCGAACTAATTATTGTTGGTTTATAGTTTTTAGAAAAAGGTCAATCCAGTCCACAACCAACCTTTTCGATTCCCTATGTTGCTTTGTCACTCATCTAGTTGCCCTAAAAATTCAAGTCATAATGGGAAAATAATGGTAATGACGTTCCTTCACACGGAGAATTTAGTCCTTGGTTGAACTGGTCTATAGCCAATCTTATAGTTGTCGAAATGTAATTCGTAATAGCCATACAAATTCGTATAGCTAATATAAGTTCGTAGGGGCTACAAATTTAGCCAATCCGGAAGCTTCCATTGACACAGCTTCCTCAAATTGGTTCATGTTAAATCCAGCAACGTAAAAATTCATTATCTAGCTATATCTTCATATATAACGAATGTTTGGCTAGATACATTTCTATTTGGGACATATTTAAAAGGAGTCGAGGGGCTAGAACTTACAAGGGTTAAACCCTTGCCCTTTGAAATAAGGATCGTTGCAACATAAACTTTTTACTGAGTTTCAGAAGTTTATTCTTACGTCCTTGAAACCTAGGTATGAAAATCGTGCTAGCCATAAGTATAATTACCGCTTAATGCGCAATCATTCTCTTGATTTTGTAATTTGTTCATTTCAGGCCAGTGCTCAGTTCAGAGGTGTTTATTGCAGCGATAGGTGTGCCAGCTGGAAGCTAGAAAATCTTTTCCACTGTTCTAATCAAGAAGCGACAATGATTATGATGAAGGGCTGCCTACCCATTCCCTCGCCTGTGAAAATCAGCTTTTCTCCAGAGGAAAGTGGTGGGATTTCATCTTTGACTACAAAACATGGCTGGTCCAAAATGATTCTTCCTGGTTGGTTTTTTTTTTTTTTTTTCATCTTTTAGGTTAGTTTAGTTAAGCTTCATTTGTTCATGTTTAAATTGATAAGTTTTCGTTTATTCCATAAGCAGCCAAAATTCGTTAAATTTTATCTTATTATTTTTTTGTTGCTGTTGACTTGTGAATACTAGGCTACTAGTTTTCCTTAAAAAAAAAAAAAAAAAAAAACTACACATTTTATGAGGCCAATGAAAAGCAAAAAAAGCATGACGTACACTTTATCGTGAGGACTAAGCAAAATATAGCTAGCCACCTTCCCCCAAACACAAAGTTTGTGGCCAAATTCCCCCCCCCCCCCCTATCAGAGAAAGAAAATCAAAGTTTTCTCGAAACCTCAGCCCTGAGACAAAAGTCATCTTTTTATGGACAGCTACTGATTGTTTGGATTCTATAATGAGATATAATCGCTTGCTTTTAGTCCTCTGACAAAAAAAAAAGATTAAAAATACGCATACTCTCATGTGAGAATCCAAAAACTCAACTGACTCTGATTGTAGAAGTACCCTGGACAAATTGTTGTAGGTCGTGTACCCTAACATAATTGTTTTCAGATCTGTGATAGGCTGGGTGATACAGACACTGACCAGTTATGTAATTATTATAGATAATAGGTTAGTTTAGCTCAGAAGAAAAATTGGATTTTCAAATTTAAGAATTGACGTTGTTGTTGCGCTTTTGCGCAGTTCAGTGGAGCCCAAACCAAAAGCAGAGTATCTTCGAATTGGTTTGGTAAGATCACAAGAGAAGAGTACAAGGCAGTAGAAATCTTTATAATTTTACTCACAAGAGAGGATAAAATATAGAGAGGGTATATATATATATATATATATATATATATATATATATATATATATATATATATATATATATATATATATATATATATATATATGTATGTATATTTATATGTATTTGTAATTGAATAAAACAAGGAAAAGCCAAGGAACCTTTGGGGGAACAGTATAGTTTATTACTCCAAGTGTATTTTATCATGAATAATCTTATCTTAAAGGTAAAAATAAGTTTGTGAAGACATTTATTAATAATGATAAAATAACTGTATGCAAATTTTTATGGGAAAAATACATTTTTTTTTTAATTTTAGACTTGGAGTAGAGTGTACAAAAGATGGTCAAACCCGTGATAATATATGAGCTACGAACGAGGCTTAAGGGTAGCAGGAATTAGAATAATGTCCGAAATTTCTCTCATTTAGATCTTTTTTTTTTTAAACTCTCAGATTTTGTTCTATAAGTCTCGTGTCAAGGATCAAGTACTTTTGATGTGGGTTACATGGTACGACTTGGCAACCGCTGTTATACCCCGTGACTCCACCTCACATGTTTTGACTGTCAATGTTTTAATTATTTGGTCTTTTTTGTCTGTCTAGTTCTTAATATGTTGCTTCTATCTTAAATCCTGCATTTTATTCCTTTTAGACAAACGAAGCTTGATTGCTGATTCGGGCAAGATGCGAGTTCTCGATGCTCTTCTCAAGCGATTAAAGGACGAAGGACACAGGGTCTTAATCTACAGCCAAATGACACGGGTTATCGACCTGTTAGAGGTATATCATTTTGAGCCATTCTTTCTGAATGGGTTATAAGCTTCAACAATAAAGTAATGGGGTACCTTGCCTGATTTTAAGAAGAAGGAAAAATCTTTTATTGTTTCTTTAAGGACTTCCCATATTTTAGTAATAATTTTTGTTCAAATAAAACCTAAACCAGCAGATTTTATGTTTTCAAAACGGATTTCATATATTTTATATACTTATTATTTATTTACGTATTTCATATGTTCAAACAAGCAGATTTTATTTATTTTATGTTTTCGAAACGGATTTCATATATTTTATATACTTATTATTTATTTACATATTTCATATGTTCAAACAAGCAGATTTTATTTATTTTATATTTCTTATATATTCAATTTCCTTAATATCTGTTTCCAATTGTGTGTCAGAAGTGTAATTTAATTATAATCAGTGGCAACGCTATAGTGTTGCCTATAGTGAAGGCCATACGGCTCCAATGTTTTATTATTATTATTTAATTTTTTTTCCAGGGGCACTTCATATGGAAAGGGCGGCCCTACAAACTTCGGAAGTGGCTCATTTGATTGCAAACTGGAAGTTATAGTGCCCTTTTTAACAGTCAAAACTGATCGGAGGGCAACTAGCCCCCTCCCCAACGTCGTTCTTCCCCGGGGCATGTACGGTTTTTGTGTAAGGGGTGGTTGTGTAAACTTCAGAAGTGGCTTACTTGATTGGAAATTAAAAATCCTAGTTATATTTTTATGAGTAGAAAAGGATCGGAGGGTATCTACCCACCCACCCCCCACATGCACACCCTGTTTAGCCCAAAGGCATTCGATCAAAACTTGAGATTTTTTGAAATATTGCCAAAAGTTGAAATATTGCCAGTTTGTTTTAAATATTCTAACGATCAGGTAACAAAAACTTTGGGGTCAACATACCCCCTCCCCCCAGGGCCTGGTGGAAGGGTTGTAACTATGCTCTGGGGGCATATAAGGTTTCTATAGAAGAAGTGGTCGTATAAACCTCGGAGGAGACTCAAATGATTAGACATTGAAAGTTCTAATTCTTTTTAAGAGTCAAAAGTGATCCAATGGCAACTAGCCCCTCCCCCCCTCCAACCCTTTTTTCCCCAAATATGTCTGACTGGATTTTTTATATAGCCATTTGGTTCAAAATAGACCAAACATCATATAATAATAACTCCAGAGATAACAGAGCCTCCCAGAACCTGGGGGCAAGTGTTATAAATGTTGAGGCCGGAGGCATACAAGGTTCTTATGAAAGGTATGATCTTATAAACTTCTGAGGGGGCTCATTTGATTTTAAATTGGAATTCCTATTGTCCTTTTTAAGATTCAAAAGTGATCTGAGGGTAACTAGCCCTCCCCCTCCCCAAGGTCCTTTTTTCTCCAAATGCATACCATCAAAATTATGTTGACCCCGAAGTTTTTGTCATCTGATCGTCGGACAGTTTCAACAAAATGGCTAAGTTCTTTTGCAATGAACAATACTATTCCCAGGTCTAAATCCAAATTGTTGGGAATTTTAAGTTATTGGGATGAAGGGGTGGTTTCAGTGAGTTATTTACCAGCTGGAATCGGTTTTTTTTACTTTATGACTATCGTGGTGGTTCATGTTTTTTGTTTGTTTTTTTTTTTACCAACTGGCTGGTCACATTTGGTGGGGAGGGGTCTCCAATGCCTGTGGTGTCATGTAAAATTATCAGCAATTAAATGCATGCTGAAGCAGCTAAGAAAAAGTATAACATGTTTGAAAAAATTGGCGAATAATTCGAACATGCGGTATGAGGTTTATTGGATAGTTACACCTAGCTTCATTGCGCCTCCTGGACATTTATACCTAATCATCTCTAAAAATAGGCGATAGTGCTGACGAAAAGTACCAAAACACTTCCGTGCTTGAGAAAAGCACGAAAATTGGCTGAGATTTACTTCCGAGCATGGTCTTTAATATGGCTCGATTACGCTAGCCAAATTTTTCCTCGCAACGCCGCTAGGTGGCTTGAAATTCAAGATGCCTGATGAAAATACGACTTTGTCAAAATGAGAAGATATGGCCGTTCAAATAGGCTAGTAATAGAGTAATTGATGGCAAAGGCTCCGAATACGAGCTTAAAAATAACCCAAGTATTACCGTATTGTCGCTAGGTTCCTCAAATCCAAGATGGCGGTCAAAAATGTGATTTTATCAAAATGAAAAGATATGACCGCTCAAATAGGCCAGTATGGGATAATCGATGGCAGAACTTCCAAATATGAACGTAAAACTAACCTAATTTGTACCGTGGTGCTGCTAGGCGCTTCAGATTCAGGATGGCGGTCGAAAAATACAAGTTTTGTTAAAACAAGAAGTAATTGCATCAAATGGGTGGATTAGGAGCAACCAATACTCCAGATTCTTAAACCGCACATATATGCACATAAATATACCTTAGTTGTAGCGTTGATCCGCTTGGGGTCTGAAATTAGTTGACCGTTTGATCTGCTTGGGGTCTAAAATCGAAGATGGCGGAAGACAATGTCAATTTTCCGAATCGCGCGAGATTTGTGATCCCCATGTAACGGGCTGGAATGGAGTAATTAATGCAGCAGTTTTAAGTATTGTTCTGTCATTCTGACATACGTCTAATAGTAGAACAGTCTGTACAGAACAAATAGCCTAAGGATGAGACCAAAGACACGTCCTATTTATGGCCTTTGTTTACATCTGCTAAACGAAAATCAGTTAATTCTTCATCTCTTTATTTATTGTAAATGAATCACCAGAAGTTAAACGAATGGATTAAAGCCTTTAAGAAGTATAATTTTATCAAGAATACACAGAGATCAATCGAATCTTATTAAAAAGAAAAATAATATTTTCAAAAATTAAAGCACTTTGATTTGCACCAGCAATTTCCTGCTGCAGCACCTTCTTTTACACCCTTTTTTGCAACCACAACGCACTGTCTCGCGACAGACTTTTGACGCTGGCGGAAGGGAACCTAACCAATTGGGAAGCCGCCTTTCATCGGTGGTTCTGACCCAGTCAAAGTCAGAAAAACTGAGAAGAGTGGGTATTGATTCCAGGCTGCGGCTCCACGCATGACCTGAATATAGTGCAGCTCTAAGAAAATGTTGTAAAGATGAAGTACTAGTTGGAGGAAGTATCTGCATGCTCTTGGTCTTATGTCATTGAAATATGTCTTTCCTAAATTCATTCACGTCATCGCAGTCTTGTTTCACATCGTTTGTCTTCGTGACAAAGCAGTCGAGGTCGTGTACTTGCAGTTTTGTCACTTGGGAAGGCTGGTTTGTCAGTTGAAGGAAAGTCTCCATTAGTCTTGGAATATTTTGCCACTCGCAGAGAACTGCCTCTTTGAGTGGTGGATAAAAGAAGAAACGGAATCACATCCTGTAAACGTGTGGAAGAACGCCTGTGATTTCGTCGGCCCGGGCGTTCGAGCTATTTTGTGAATGGGAACGTACTTTAGGTTGGTGTCGACACTAAACGCAATAAATAGTTCGGATATGACAATGTGATCAAAGCACGAGGTCGCAATCAGAATCAGGTCTGTGTCCACCGTTCGTATGAGAATCAACGCATGTCCTTTTAAGACTGCATCACAAGCGTGAAACACGGGTGTCAGCCTCTTCGTGTGGACATAACTGGATGAGGCTCTGCTCTACGAATGCCCGGTTAGCTATGCACGTGTTTCTAGTTGTGCATTATACTCGTTTTGACGTCGAAGACCTTTCCACGACTGCGTGGGACAGCAGGTTAAACAAGTGTGTTTTGTTTGCATCTGCTTGCAGGAATTATTTCCACTTAAATGGGATTTGTGTGTTCGGAACAACTTTTTGTCGTGAACCCTTGCCTCTTATAAGACTTCTGACTGGCGACTTTGGACTATCCTATGTGTAAACATTGAATACGAGGTCAAGTCTCTCGACATATTTGAGCTGATACTCTATCAGGGGAAAAAACACTTATTTGGCATACTTTCCGAAGGTCTTCGAATTCCCTGGATTCAAAATTTGCACCAGAGCAGCTCCGTCTATCAGTTTGGCTTTAACATTTTGAGCGTTAACCTCAGCAGCTGGGATTAAGCTGATTCAGGCATCTAAAAGTTCGGCTTTGTTGCCAACACAAATCTGGCCATCAGACGTCAAAGCTGGTGGATATTGACTGTTTTGTGTTTGAAGAAGGCGTCCATGTCGCCTCCTCGAGGAACACAGCCCACGTAAAGTGCTTTAAACAGTGATATATCATATCTACTGGCGCTGAGATGAGTTTTCGCTGAGTTGGTCTTTTCTTCTTAGACCCTTCCCCCATATATGGCAATGCAATTCTTGACTAACGCAGCTGTTATTGGTTTTGAGCTTTCAACGAGGCGCTCCTTCACAAACTGTTCGTACTGCTGTTTGCCCAGGGGTTTGAGGCTTGAAATTGGTTTTCCTGGTTCAACAGCTACATTCTTACTTAAAAAAATGAGATCTGTCGTTCTTTCCAGAAAAAAATTCCTCATTTCCAAAATAGTTGTTAAGAGACTGTAAACGTTCAATAGAAAATTCTTCTGGTGGGACTTTGCCTCGCTGTGGTTTCCGTCGTTATGAGTATCTGAGCTGGAAAGACTAGGTTCAAATTCGTCGATGCAGCGGCCTAGTTTAGCTGCTCGTCTGCCTGGTCCTGAGGTAAATTTGAGAATGTTCTTCCCAATTTTGATATCGTGAACTTACCTTTCATGAACTTTTCAAAAACAGATGAATGCTCTGTTTCTAGTAGCACCATATCGCGTATGTGAACAGGGGATCAACGGGAGTAATTGATATGGTCGAAAAGGAAAAACCATTGAGCTGTAAGATTTCCACGTAGAGTTTGATATCGGCGGAAAGCGATATAACTTGTCAAGAAACATCAGATGCTCCTGGAGTTCCATGACAAGTGCCCAAAATTCAAACAGCAGAAACTGGATTTTCATTGCTGAAACCCAACCTTCAAAATCCAGTTGTTCTTCTAGACCTAAATAACCGAAAAGCAGGTAATCCTCGTATGCTCGTTACTGAAGGATTTAAAGTGATACTAGTGTCACTTGGTGTAATTGCTGGGTTTTTGACTTGTACTTAGCAACTATTGCTGCTTCTGCTCTTTTGTAGTGGTTATCCCTGCTTTGGCAATGCAGTCGCTCCATCTGCTACCATTGAGGAGGTTACCAATTTTTCTTTGGTAAGCAAGCTGTGTATGCAGACCACCGAAAAACTATAATTGCTTTCTAATTTGAGGCACCTAGCGGTGCCACGGTATAACTTATTTTTGCGTTAATATTCGGAACCTATGCCATCGATTAACCCATTCTAGCCTATTTGAACGGCCATGCCTTCTCATTTTGACAAACTCGTATTTTCATCCGCCATCTTGGATTTCAAGCCACCTAGTGGGGTTTCGAGGACAAATTTCGCTTGCGTAATCGGGCCATATTAAAGAGCATGCTCAAAAGTACATCTCAGCCAATTTTGGTGCTCTCTTCAAACATGGAAGTATTCTGGTGTTTTTCGATGGTTTTGTTGTCTGAATTAGCTATTACTCTGGTAAAAGCAAGGGGGAGATAAGAGTATTAGCTTGGTATATATATATATATATTATTAGTGGCATACAATTTAAGTAGCGGATTATCAATTGTGAAACTTCACTAAAGTCTTCCAATGCTCTTTCTTAATTCTTTCTTATATCAAAGGCTTTTTTATGACAAAACCTAGAAATCCTACTGTGCTTATATCTTATTTCATTAAAAAAAAAAAAAAACTCCCATTAGCTTCTTTTTTTAAGGAATTCTTACGATTCCGTCACATGATGTATCTCAGATTGGATGGCTCTTCTAGCATCGCCGAGAGACGGGATATGGTGTCGGACTTCCAGTCACGATCGGATATCTTCGTTTTTCTTTTGAGCACAAGAGCTGGTGGGCTAGGACTAAACTTAACGGCAGCCGATACAGTAAGTTTTATAAGTATAAATCCCTTGCTTAATGGTTGGTATAAAATCCTAAGAAGTAGACTTTCTTCTATTACAAGCAATAAAATGTCTAGTTTTTTTTGTATTGAGCAAAATTAAATGAAAATAGCTTTGTTAACAAGTAAAAATAAAACCTGTTAGTAATTAGAACGGATTGGGGTAAGAACGCTCAATCTATGTACTGAAAAACTGAAAACTTGACATTGGTGTTACTGTTCAAAGGTCAAAACAAATTTCCGTTGAATCTATAGAAACAATAGACTAAAATCTACGGTTGTTCTTAGGTATTTATCGATTCTAAAAGTTGGTATAGTTTGAAAAAGGGTGGAGTTTCTAAAAGTATTAAAATTTCCTATTATTATTGTCATACTACTTTTTTTTCACACTTTACGCGTTGGGATACTGCAGATACAGCAGTCAGCCTCGTACTATTTCTGTTAGTAATCATGCTTTATCCCTGTATATCTTATAACTTTGTGGACGGCTCAGGTTTTTTATGGTGTTGTCAACTAGTCCAGAAAGCGACAACACTTGCCATGTGCAGATGCTTACCTTTGACCGATGGATTAGATGGCTCTGCGATTGTCTTCATCAATCGCAGCACAAACATTCGTGTACAGAAAGTGGCAATGGATAATAGATACACTATTCTATGACTATCTGGTCACTGGATTATATGGAATGAGATTGCATGTGTTTTGACTGACAGAACTGTCACGAATTAAGTCAAGATGAGGAGACATCCTATAGGTCTTGGCTTGGAAAAGTTCGAGAAAAAATTTGGAAAAACAAAATCAGAAAATCGTGTTTGCATATAGCAAAACATATTATCGATATTTGATGATTCTCAGCCGAGTTGCTTTTTAAATTGATTGACTTACATGGCAATCGTATGGTCGAGCTACTGGCTTAATGTTCTATCAGCCTTACTTCCATCTGATTTTCCTTTGTTCTTTATCTTCTTGTTTTTCCATTCTAATGTTTCGTATTATTTGTTTTGAATTTTTAGCTTTCCTTTTTTTGGTTGTATTATTTTCCTCGTATCTTATTTTGCATTAATTTTTGTTTTATGAACGGAACCAGTGTGTCTTGTCATCGGAACAGCCAAGGAATGCCAAATATTAGCTATTAAAGCTATAAGCTAACTATGTAACGAAAAATCATTTCACATATGAAAGGCGTCTTCAGGAAAATTGTTTGTTTTTTTTAATAACCTATCAAATAGATGAATGAAGCCAAGAGCTCATCTTGAAAGGGGAATTTTGTACAAAATTATTTTTTGTAAGTAAAGACTTGTTGAAAAGGAAGTATTGATGACTTTCCTCTCAATGGGGCATTTAAAAGTATATATTCCTTTTGAAACAAGCAATTTTTTGACGAGTCTGCAGATGTCACAAAAGGAAGTCATTAGATTCATTAGTCTCAGATTTATCCATTTACCTAGCCAGAATTATAATAGTGCTTAAACATTTTATCAAAGAAGGATCTAAATTTGCTTAAAAAAAATAAGAAGATTGTGCTTTTCTCAGCAATTTTCAACTAACACTCAACGAACTTTCGATCTAGAAAACTATGTATACTGAATTTTAAAAATAAAGTTAGGTAGACGGATAGAGCTGGATCTCTGCTATGGAATCATTGAAAAAATTATCTTCCGTAGAAATATTAAAACATAGGAGAGCAGAAAAATAAGACCTCAAATATTGCACAAGCAACATAAACCTTAAGTGATTAAGATGTCTTGATGTTTTCTGTGATTATTCTTCATTAGTTCATTCCTTTTTGACTAGAGGGTCAAAAAATTATCATTATTACAATTAACTTGAAGGATGTATGGATTCTTTTTTTTTAGTTTCTTGTTTGGCCATTTCACACGACTTTGCTACATATTGAAAATATTGCTTTTAATGTGAAGGAATTCCCTCCCCTTTTTTGTTTCCAGATTCAAGAAGGCGGGAATTGTTCCACGAATGATAAAAATATGCAAAATAATTGAAACTTCCTATCTCAATATGTAGATTCTGTTAGTACTCGCCAACTGCAGTGAAAACTGTGTTAGAAAGTTCTTAAAATACATCGCAAATAAGAGATTATCCGTGATTTACTAAAGAATTTTTCAGAAGGTATAATTAAAAATAGTCTTACATGATTTAACCTGCTACATGGTAGAATGAAACTGAAAATTTTCTGCTTACTTTCAAAAAGTAAAGGGGAAGTGGGTAGCTTGTCCCAGTCCATACCATTTGTGTACACACTTGGAGAAATGATCGGTACACGACTAACCCAGTATAAGTTTTGATATTTTCCTTCAGTAGAAATACAAGTTAGCGCAGCATTAATTTCAATATATAACCAGGTAGAAGTTGGTTGAAAAAAACATTTTGGGTCCAAGGAGAAAATGAATATGAGAGGAATTCTCATATGGATTCTAATATGTATGGATTCTGAATATGAGAGGAATTCTCATATGGACTCTCATTGGAATTCTAATATGAGAAGGATATGAATACAATTCATTGGAGGAGAAATTGAAATTATACTGGATTTGTTTTCTTTTCTGGTCTAGGTAAATAAAAAAAAATTAAAGAATACCGCACTGGACTTTGCAGTCCCTACCGGTGGTGCTGATCTCCGTTACATGGCCCTTCAGCCAGGAATTGCTGAGGGGTGGCTGGGGGCCAGCCATTCTGTCCTATCGCTCACTTTCCTGTCTACCTTCCTCAGATTTCTCCAGGTACCTATTTAGAGCCGGATCGACTCTGACTGAGCTTACAGAGCTAAAGCTTTTATTTATCTGAAGATAATTTCAGGTGGATAGCGCTTGGAGTTCTTGTAATGTCCATATGACTTTTGTCTGACAAGTCCAAGTCTTTAGATTTATGCGATGCTGGTACCCTTAACTGTCACTGTTAAAAGCAGCTTCTTCACGATTTAACGCTCAAGTATAATTGAGGAAATACCCTATGTTCCCTTTGTCTCAACCGTTGGGCCCCTCCTCAACACTGTATCTACACTACAATTTAAGTATCAAATAAATTCCTTAAACCTGAGTAATTGTGACTTAGGTAACTAGTACTCTAAGCCTCTCGCACATTGCCTATTCTCTACGCTTCTCTATGCCTTTTAGTGACTATATTCTTATGAAAGTTTTTTCCAACAAAATGTCTAACAAAATTCGTCTTCTTTCAATTTTCTACCCCTTGCATTTGAAAAAGATTTTGATGTTAGCCTTCTAGTTTTAATTTTGCTTCTCATTCAGTCTCTCTCTCTCGATTTTTTTTATGAACTTACCCCCCCCCCCCTAGTTTAAAAAAAAATTGGATTATCTTATCGATTGTTTGATGCGAAGTCGTCTATTCAGAACGAACATCTGGTGTGGCCTGTTGCTTTTGGGTGGCACTTCTCAATATCCACTCTGTTTCTGAAGTATTAACATTCAGATTTATCATATAATCATGGTGGTATTTGAGAATACAGGAGAGCTAGTCATATTTCAAGACTGCAACATGTGAGGTAGATTCTTTATTTTAATAAATGATAAAATTGAACAAAAAAGTGGCTCTAGATTTGTATATTCCGGTCAAAACTAACTTCTTGTTTTTAGGTCCTACTGAAAGGTAACTATAATATTCATTTTATGAGGTTTTCTGTATTTCTAGAGATTATGGAAGCCTAGGCCAAAATTGACGACTGAGGACCTAAAAATGAGTATTTTTAAAGGAGGCCCTAGGCGGTCAATTACTTTGTTCAAAAGTTTCCGATAACTGATTGACGTGTGCTTCAATCAACCCTTCAATCTCCACCAAAGCTAATCTAACACACTGCTTTTGATGAAAATGATTGAGTCACTTAAGTTTCTATCAATAATCGTGAACGTTTGACTCAAGCGTTAAAGAGGTTCCTAGACGGGCAATCACGCTTGAGTCATTCGATTGACGGAAGCTTTTGATCAAAATGATTGATCGTTTAGGGCCTCCTTAAAGACTGATTGTTTAATATCGGCAAGCCTCTTTAATAAAGCTTAAGGATACCACTGCATACAACTGACTGAATCGTTGATTGAAAACTAGAGATTATTCGCAGCATATATCCATTGATAAGGCTAAGATTGTGTGCCATTTTCGTTTAGATTATTCGCAAATTGAAATTCCTTGAATTGGCAGTTACTTAGTATATTTTTTTTTTCTGAAGATTTCGTGTGCTTAGAAAAAAGTACTCGCAGATGTTTTAGCTAAAATTCTAAGTAATTGTCGTGTAAGAGAGCACATACGCACAGTGTGTCAGACACGGATAGACACACAGAGGGTTTCCGGAGGAAGAATGACGATCTGTATTCTTTAAAACTACTTTAATATGACTATTAATCCCAAACTTCTCGGAGCTATAACTTTGACTAATTTTATGCGATAATGCCCTCCCTCATGGCCCGATATGGTTAGATCGGTATTTTGGAATTATCCATAGGAAATATACCTTCACTATGTTTTTTTCAATTTAAGATCAGTGATCGTAGTTTAAAGTATTGTGTCCGTGTCTAGTAAAATATCCCTGAAATCTGACATGTCACTCCAATACGTCCAAAGAATAGGTTTACATTATAACTACCAGATTGATATTTATGAAGTTCAAACTGGGAAAAATAATCCCTGTTTTCTGAGTTTTTTTTTTTAGAAATTTAATTTTAAATAGAATATAAATTAAAAAAGAAATTCCCTGCAATTAAAAAAAATATTCTGTACGTGAATCATTCCTCCACTCAAAAATTGTTTCCAAAAGATCTTGTTGATAAATGTAGACGACGCCTTTTTCTCTTTTTTATATACTCCATTCCTGGCTTTAAAAAAGGCTATTGTACAACCGTCTTATTCAATTATACGACTAATTATTTCGTTAGTGCCTCTCCTATTAGCATTTTTGAATAGCTCTTTTTTTTACACTGTAAGTGGTTTTAAGAAGCTACAAAATATGCAAAACCTATTCAAACTTGAGTGAGGATTTAAAAAGGATTTAGCTAGTTGCTTTGTTATCCAATATTAGTTTCATGTTACAAACAGGGGTGAAACAGCCATTATCATAAAAAAAGGGAAGGAGAATCATCAAATTTATTGATCAAACAGAGAAGGGATGTTTTCAGAAATGATATAAATTGTCTTTTTGATGGAAAATTGATGTTAGGCGAGGTGTAATTTATTTGAGGAAGCTACTTTTCAAATAGTGTTATGTTTTAGCTATTGAAATGATAAAATTAATTATTGCATGCTTTTCGTTTTTTCCACCCTTCTAATTTTCACCGTGATCAACGGATAGGTAGTTCATGTGTACACACGACCGGAGGTTGGAAATTTTTTTCTATTTGATTCTAGTGGGATAAGAATTTTAGCCGAATTGATATGAAACACAGTTTTTCTATGAAAAGTAAAAAGCAAATTTATATGAGAAGCAAACACAAACGATTTTGACTGAAGAAATGAAGCCGAGACCCAACTTAAAGCAAACTGTAATTCCCGCTCACAAGTATAGAATTGACCCCCTCCCCCTCAAGCCACTCAAAAGGCATTTGCTTCAGAAAAACTAAGTAGATAGCTTAAATTGAAACTTTATTAAGTCAATAGATTTAAAAGGAATAAATTAAAAATGAATTTCATAATGGTGAGATGTATTGCATGTTAGAATAATAAAACTATATTTATTATTAGAAATATATTGATCTCGAAAGGAAGAACTTTTGTAAGTTGAGTAGCATTTTTTTTTACCTTATTAAGAAAACGGTTACATTTATTTTGTTTGAGTAAAGTGGATACGACCCTATCCATTTGGGTGGTTGTATAGCATGGCCCTACCAAAGCTGTATGAGGCAATTTCTATTTGTTTTAGGTTTTATCTCTTTATTCATAGTCATTTCTACTCGGTTTGAGTTTTCAGTTTCACTTTTTACTTTTCATGGAACATTTTGTTTTTTAGATTTTGTTTTTCTTCCTTTATTTATTAATACATGCATTTCGTGTAATAATTATATTAACGCTGGCTAATAAATATATTTATATTATCAGTTCAGGCTATTGACATGACGGAAGTAGCCGTCGTAGGAGTCCTCGTGGTTTGAGTATAGTGCACTCGATTTAATAGTCCTATAGTTGGCACAAATAGTCATAGTAGGAGTTGTTGCACTGAGAAAGATCTGGGTCGGAGTGTTTGTAATAGAAGTAGTCGTTATTTGAGTAGTTGTCATAGACTCAATTGCAGTAATTTTTTTTTTTTTGTAAACGTCAAACATTTTTTGTGGAATTTTCGATTTGGGTTTCTGGTTTGCCAAATCAGCTTCGAACTTGCAGTCAAAGAGCTGAAAAATCCTTCAGTATGAGCTTTAACGAGACACTTGTACCGTGTAGGACACTGGCTGCATATTGTTTAAGGAGACTCGTACTGCAATTTAAGCGTCATGTTATCAATTGATAACTTAAAAACCGTATAAATACCAAACCTCAAAGAATGTCATCGAGAATTTTATATTGTATTAGTCTTATATCCTTAATAAATAACAATATAAGTTCTCAAAATCAAATTAAACACCAACCATTAAATTATTGAATAGAATTCAATAAAAATACAAAACACATCTACTAACAAAATAAAACATAAATATAACAAAATATTATAACGAAATATAACAAAATACAGTCATAACGTGTTTAGTTGTTTCTTAGAGAGAGGCACCCGTCAATGGGTCCCGCTAGACAGTCATTTTTATTGATAAATATTGAAAACCTTCCATGAATTTCATTTCAAATAGGTTTAAAATAATTGTATGAAACATCTGTCTTAAATGGTCTTGTCTCTGAGGCTGCACTTATCCCATCGGCCCCAGAGACACATTCCTATACAGATATTGTTGCTATTTAGTAGGTACCTAGAATTTCTGATCTCACCACGTTTTTTGCTGGAGGGAGGGGTAAGGGAGAGATGAAACGCTGAGGGATGGCAAGTAGTTCTCCAATCATTTTGCATTCAAAAGAGCTTTACGATTTTTTAGTCGTGACTTGGTGAGACCTCCTACAAGTTTCAACGTCCATCCGTTTTATATGACCAAGCCTGGAGAAAAAAAGGGAGAGTGCTGCTCTGTCCTCGAGTCTACGCTGCACCGTTAACTTTGAAATACTCCGTTATTTTCTGGGAATTTACGGAGCGAGGGGGTTGTGGTTCTCGGACATGGTCCCGCAAAAGATTAATATTGTTTTGGGTTTGATTTGGAATAAGTGAGGGTCTTTTTGACACGAAAGTCTATATTTCCCTTTTTTATTATTATCTTCTTATCTACCGACAAAAGCAGAAAATATTTCTATAATCAGTGCTTCTTAACTGACTTTGAAACTTATTAACATCTTTGCGGGGTGGGGAGGACATTAAATTTTGCCTTTTTCTACAGATATTCCGCATTTATTTAAAATTAAAGCTTTAGGTTTTGTTGTTTTTTTCAAATTCGTGCGTTCCAAATGTCAAACCCCCTTCCAAATTTTAAAATATAAGTGACAGTTTGTATTCACGGGTGATTTTCTGTTATTCACTTGTTCACAATCCAAATAAGTTGGTGTTAGTTTTCAAATGTTAGCACTCATTCAAAGTCGAATTACTTTTATTTAGTCTAGAGTTAGTTTGACCTATTTATTAATCTTCCTGTTCATTTTTCTATTTTTCACCTAAGTAATCATGAATTTTAGAGCTTTAAATGAGTGAATTAATTGCCAAATTGATTAATATTAAAAACAATCGACAATCTAGGTCCATATGCTTCATCATCAAGCGTTTAAGATGTCCTTTTTTTCGAGTGTCTGCTTGTGCCTCTGAATGGGAGAAATCAGGGGCACATCTAGGATTCAGTTTTGGGAAGTATCATGACCATTGGGAGAATCAAACTGCGTTGAACAATCGAAAAACACAGTATAGTTTTTTCAAATTTCCGGGAGGGGTCTAAGTTACCGAAACCCTTATCTGGACTACAATGCTGAATCGACAAGATTTATTAATAAATAATTAAGTAGAAAGATAAGCACATGATACTAATCCCTTTGAAAGCTATATGGTTTTTAGAGCAGGGTAGAAAAATCCTCTCGAAAAAAAAACTAAAGAATAACTACTCCAATCAATCCTAGATAAAATACACTAAAGTAGAATTACAAATAAGCAAGAAATTTGCAATATAACACACAACAGAATTTTTTGTCAAAAATAGATTGTTTTATACCACATTTTAGTGTAGAGCTAGTCAAGACATTCTAAAAATTATATTAGTAATTGACGGCAAAAATACTTCTTGGTATTTTAGGGACTAAGTCTTTTTTTATTTCCGATGAATGTACAAAGCTAAATGTCAATCAGTTGTTTCGACGGTGAACCATATAAAAAAATAGCTGTGGAGTAAAGTGACTTGAAGTTCTGTACGGCTCACATGTTTTAAATGATACCTCCCAAAAAGCAAGACAATCGAATTAATATCTTTTGATTTTTGACAGCGGCACTGTATATTTAGTAAACCACCTGCCTTAAATCTAATCGTATGACATAATTAATAACGATGCTTTCATGCGTAAAATGACACCGCCTGGATATTTTGTTTTTGCCTCGTCGCTACCTATGTTTTGAAAAGTTGCTCATTAATATCAGAAAGTTTTTTCTATCCTCCCTATCCCCTACGCAGATGATAGAATAATTTGGTTATTTAATCAGAACATATTTGAAAAATTATAGTCAGGGCTTCGAGTTTTGGTTTGTTTGTTTCTGGGTTTTTTTCTGTGCTTTGAATCTTAAATAATGCACATAAACAAAATTTTGATGTTTATTTTTAAAGTTTCTCTATGTAAATCCACCCCACCTCCCAAAAAAAAATACTGGATACGTCCTTGGTCCTTCTACAGACGACCGGGGATTCCATTCTAGGTAAAATGCTATGGTATTTAGAAAATAGTGTATTTTTTGGTTTTCGACGAGGTTTAGTTTTTTACTCACTGTTCATTACCATGAGTTTAAAAGGAAAATATCTGTAAATTTTTCATTAATATTTTGGCAAAATATTTATGAGAATTGTAAATCTCCTATTGCAAAAAGAGACCATTTTCTAACCCGAGTATCACAGGAAAAACAAAAAACTTTGTACGGGGAAAAAAACTGTTATTTTTTAATTTGGATTTCTAAACGGAAACTAGTTTTGTTGTTTCTGCAAAATCTCGAATTGTGAAAATGTTCCCTTTTTGTGTCTTGCCAGCTTAGGCACAATAAAAAGCTGTTGCCAAATATCGATGAAATGTAGATCAATTTGTCAAACAGTTCGTGGTAACGAACCTGTAGTAAGGAGCGACCCGGCTCAATAGTAACCAAAACTCTAAAAAATGGAATTTAATACCAATAGCCACATCAAAAGAATTGCATTTTAATGCTGGTTTCAAATATACAAGTTTCATCAAGATTAGTCTTACCCATCGAAATTTACGAGCCTGAGAAAAGTTGCATTATTTTAGAAAATAGGGGGAAACACCCCTAAAAGTCATAGAATCTTAACGAAAATCACACCATCAGATTCAGCGTATCAGAGAACCCTACTGAAGAAGTTTGAAGCTCCTATCTACAAAAATGTGGAATTTTGTATTTTTTGCCAGAAGGCATATCATGGATGCGTGTTTATTTGTTTTTTTCCCCTAGGGGTGATCGTATCGACCCAGTTGTCCTAGAATGTTGCGAGAAGGCTCATTCTAACGGAAATGAAAAGTCCTAGTGCCCTTTTTAAGTGACCAAAAAATTGGAGGGCACCTAGGCCCCCTCCCACGCTAATTATTCTCCCAAAGTCAACGGATCAAAATTCTGATCTAGCCATTTTATTCAGCGTAGTCGAAAAACCTTATAACTATGTCTTTGAGGACGACTTATTCCCCCACAGTCCCCGTGGGAGGGGCTACAAGTTACAAACTTTGACCAGTGCTTACATATAGTAATGGTTATTGGGAAGTGTACAGGCGTTTTCAGGAGGATTTTTTGGTTCGAGGGAGGGGTTGAGAAGAGGGGGATATGCTGGGGGAACTTTCCATCGAGGAATTTGTCATGGGGGAAGAAAATTTCCATGAAGGGAGCGCAGAATTTACTAGCATTATTAAAAAAAAAATGAAAAAAATAAATATGAAAAAGTTTTTTCAGCTGGAAGTAAGTATTAGCATTAAAACTTAAAACGAACAGAAATTATTACCCATATGAGGGGCTCACCTCCTCCTAATACCTAGCTTTTTGCGCTAAAGTATTTTTAGTAATGTCAACTATTTATTCTACGGCTTTTGTGATTCAGGGGTCATTCTTAATGAATTGGGACAAAATTTAAGATTTAGTGTAAAGAGAGAGGTACTGACGAGGGGGCGAACCCTCTCATATATGTAATAAAAACATGAGAATAAAAAGTTCTTTACGTAAGCTAATTTATAAGTTACGTATATCTTTTACTAATAAAAAGATTCGTAAAAAATTAAAAGTTCTAGTTGCCTTTTTAATTAACCAACAAATTGGAGGGCAACTAGGCTTCCTCTCCCGCTCTTTTTTTCTCAAAATCATTCGATCAAAATTATGAGAAAGCCATTTAGCCAAAAAAAATAAATATGCAAATTTCGTTTTAATTATTCCTCTGTGGAGAGCCAAAATCAAAAGATGCATTGATTCAAAAACGTTCAGAAATAAAAAAAAAAGAAGCAAGTTTTTTCAACTGAAAGTAAGGAGCGACATTAAAACTTAAAACGAACAAAAAATTACTTCGTATATAAAAGGGGCTGCTTCCTCATCAATGCCCCGCTCTTTACGCTAAAGTTTTTACTGTTTTAAAAAGAAGAGTTGAGAGAAAGAGTCAGACTTTAGCGTAAAGAGCGGGGCGTTGATGAGGAAGCAGCCCCTTTCATATACGAAGAAATTTCTGTTCGTTTTTAAGTTTTAATGTCGCTCCTTACTTTCAGTTGAAAAACTTGTTGTTGTTTTTTATTTAATTTCTTAATATGTTGTCATCTACAAAGGCTTGCATCCTGTGTGACTTACTCTCAGACTCGGCTCACCCGCTTGAATGAGGTGTTGGTTTTATTTGTCCTAAATTTAGAATGATCTTGTTGGTTGTTAAACTTTCGGCTTTTTTAAATTCCCACTTTTTACTCTGTGTTGATGGCTGTGGGAAAATTCCTTGTCAAAAATACATTGCCTTACTTGCCTCCCGGGAAGTTGATCGCCACCCTTCAGAAAAAGATCTGGATCCCATTTTGCAAATTCGGCGACAGGCGTAAGAAATTCAATCCTCTCCTGTGACTGTCCGAATCAGGTGTTTCGTATCCTCAGTTGCTTAGCAAAAATACTTATTCACCCTCCTGGAGGCAAAATTAGTGTGTGTATTCTACATTGAACTGCTTGTCTGCTAATCATTCCACATCCCCCTATAGTTTGCATTTGGATAGACTGAAATAACATTTCAATATGATTGACACTCTTTGGACAAATCAAGTGTCAAATCAGCGGTGGCTCAACAAGTCATGACTGTTGGTTTTACTTCGGATTCTGTGATGAACAATGCTGGGGCTGGAATAACACGCAAATTTGGGCTCACCTTCCTAATTTTGGGATTCAACTTATTGATCACCTTTTATTAACACGCGCGTCAAACCTACGTGAGTGAAACCTACCTATATAATTGGTCAGTGTTGGTAACTAAAGAAAACTCGCTTATTTTTATGTTCAACAACGCTAAAAGTGTAAAACAAACATACAAACATGATTAGCTCAGTCAGTAGAGCATTCTACTCCTAACTTAGGGGTCGGGGTCGGCTCAGCATTGGACTTTACATATTTGAAGGTAAAGAGTAAAATATTGAAAATATATTTCGTTATATTATTCGAGTAAGAGTTGTATTTGTGAAGTGAACTGTCTATAAGAAAAAAACAAGTTCAAGAATCTTGTTAAAGGGGGAGGGAATCTCTTTCTTTCTTAATTGAGTATTCCCAAAATTACAGTTTTGAGAAGTTTCCCTGTTTTGTCTCGCGGCTTGAAGATCGAGTTCCAACTTCCAGCGACAGTTTTCTTTAAGGGGCAGGTAACTGTGTTTTTTTTTGTGTGTGTTCTTGAGTTTACCGATTTCCCATGTGCCTTTGGTTGTTTTTCTTCCTTTTTTTACAGTCAAGGACTGTAATATTTTATCATGTGATATATTTTTCATTATATGCCAATTGTTTGATTACATCAACTGCTTCTAGATTATTCAAACATGACTTGGTTAATTTTATGAAGCTGGCCTCATAACATGGTTGAAAATTGGTCAAGGTTAGGCCGACTAAACAAATTTTGAGAAAAAGCTTGAACTTACACCATACTTTACCCCCATCCCCCTAATGTCCCATGCATTTTGCCATGTATCACTTTTGTTTTCTGTGTACCCATAAACTGGATCAAGGATGACAAAATGGAGAAACAGAAGAAAACTCTCAAGACATATATAGTTTTAACTGTATATTTCTTCACAAAGGAGGGGGGAGAGGTATAGAAGAGGTGCCTTCAAAATGTGTCAAAACAATTTTCTTTACATATTATAAAGTAAGAATTGTTTTCTTAACATGGCTCATTCTCAATAGCCCCAGTTCTTGGCTAATACCCTTGGTTCTCATTGTAAAATAATGGCAATTCAGAAAAAGAAATATAAACATATGGGCATTTCCAGGCCTATTAATGGATTGAATAAATAAATAAAACATTTTTTTTTAACTGAAAGTAAGGAGTGACATTAAAACTTAAAAAGAACGGAAATTATTCCGTATATGAAAGGGGATATCCCCTCCTCAATGGCCCGCTCTTTATGCCAAAGTTTTTATTGTTTAAAAAGTAGAGTTGTGAGAGAGAGTCAAACAAAAAATCTGATTCTTTTGATGTATATATTGATGTCAAAATTCTGTTTTTAGAGTTTCGGTTTCTATTGAGTCGGGTCGCTCCTTACTACAGTTTGTTACCACGAACTGTTTGTTTTCCAAGGAAGTAAATTTTATATTTGGAACAGTTCTGATTCAAGGAATCAAATAAAGCTACTGTTTTGTTATCACACTGCTTATTTCATGTTTGGGATCTTGGATCAAGATCACCATGTTGTCTAAGGCAGTGGTTCTCAAATTTATTTAGACACTGTACCCCTCTTTTCCCAAAAAAATTAGGAACTCCTTCTCAGTTACCGATGCTAACTAAACTACAGCTAAACACAAAAGATTGCCAGTCGTAGAATAAAAGGGTTGTTTTATTTTTGTTGGCCGGCCGTTTACTCACTAAAAATCATTGCCTACCCCCAAGGGGTACGTGGACCAAAACTTGAGACCCACTGGTCTAAGGTATGGCTGCATCTTTGAACAATAGCCTAGGCCTTTTTATTTATAGGACATAATTAGATACAAATTAAAGAAAAAATGCCATTTGATTATCAAACTTAATTTTCTCCAAGTATTATAAGCCTAGTCACTGCTATTGCTAGCCTGACTTGTGTGCTAGGTATTGAGGAGGGGGAAACCTCCCTATTATACAAAAAAGTAAGCTTTAATGTTACTCCTAACTTTCAGTTGAAAAAACTTGTTTTTTTTTATTCATTTCTGATCTACCCTCATTGGAAAATCCCTCCCCCACTGAAAATTTTCCAAAGTAAAGCTGTTCGCATGTAAAACGCGCTCATTCACCCACCTGGAAAATGCCATCCGGACAATTGCATCCTCGATGAAAATCCTCTAGGGAAATTTCTCGCGGACGTCTTCAAATCATTTCGGAAATCCCCCTCCTCGGAAAATTGTTCCTAAAAATACCACCACCGCCAGTGTATTATTTTGTGTCAAAATTCAATTCATAGCTCCCGCGAACGTTGTATCGCAAGGCTATGAGCTATATAGATCAGTTACGAATGCTGTATGTGGACAGTTTAGGCAAATCTCACAACTTACAACCCTTTCCCCTGGGGCTGTGGAGAGCTGTGTTATCCTTAAAGGCATATTTATTGGACCAAACAGCTGTTCTGAACAAAATGGCTATTTCAAAATTTCGATCAGACAGCTTTGGGGGAGGGAGATCGTGGGAGGGGTTCTAGCTGCCCCCTAATCTTTTTAATCGCTTAAAAAGGGTACTAGAACCCTTAGTTTTCGGTCGAATGAGCACTCTGGTGGTCTTCTAGGGCAATTGTTTCAATCCGATTCCCCTTATATCACCCTAATTGCGCAACTTACACCCCTTCCCAGGGATTATGAAGGGTCATATCATCTCTAAAGGCATTGTTATTGGACCTTTGAACTAAGCTGAAGAAATCTCCAAATTTTTATCTGACTACTTTAAGGGAAGGGGCTCAGGAGGGAGGGTCAATTTTTTTTTTATTCCTTATAAAGAGCGCTAGAACTTTCAATTTCAGTTCAAATGAACCCTCTGCCAGTCTTCTAGGATCATTGGTTCAGTACGATCATCTCTTTGAAGAACAAAAAAAAAATAAAAAAAAACGCATCTGTGATCCACAAAATACAACATTTGAGATTTTTTTTTTTTTTTATGGAACCCTTGCCCTGAGGGCACTGGGGGCAAAGGGGTTTCATCCTCAAAGACATAATTTCCGGACCTTTCAATTACGTTGAATAAAATGGATATCTAAAAATTTGGATTAGACGTGTTTGGTTAAATGGTGGGCATGGAAGGGGGTTATTTGCCCTGCAATCACTTTTGACTATTAAAAAGAACACTAGCCATTTCAATTTCCAATCGAATTAGCTATTTTCGAAGTTTCTAAGGCAACAAATGGGAATCTCAAAATTTTTATCAGATGTATTACGGAAAAATATGGAGTTAGGGGGTGTATACACCCTCCGATCAGCCGGAATCTAAAAAATGGCACTTGAACTTCTGATTACCAATCCGATGAGTCCCATCCGAAGTTTATACGATCACACTTTCTATATGTACCTTGTATGCCGCCAGGGCTTAATTTTCAACCCATGCTCTGAGGGCTGTAGTGCCTCAAAGACTTAATTTCCGGACCTTTCAACTACGTTGAACAAAATTGCTATCTCAAAAGTGTTGATTGGATATGTTTTGAGAAATGGTGGGCGTGGAAGGGGGGTTAGTTGCCCTCCAATTACTTTCGACTATTCAAAAGAGCACTAGTCCTTTCAATTTCCAATTGAATGAGCATCGAAGTTTATACGACGACTACTTCAATACGAAGTGCCCTGGTCTAAAACCAAAAAGCTAAAAAAAAAGTAAATAATACATTGTGCCCACATGGCTCTTTACTTAGGCTGCGCTATTTAATTTCTGATCGTTTTTTCAATAATGTTTGGAAATCTGGTGCCCCTTCTGGTGCCCCTTCAAGGAAAATTCCCTTCCGCCATGAAAAATGTCTCCATGGAAAGATCCTCCCATGTAACTCCCTCCCCCTCATCCCCGCCCCTCTTCCAGGAAAGATCCCCCTGAAAAGGTTTGTAAAGTTCGCAATAACCTATTCTATATGTTAACATTGGGCGAAGTTCACAAATTGTAGCCCTTCCCCAGGGGCTGTGGAGGATTAAGTCATCCTTAAAGACATAGTTATTAGATTTTTCGACTATGCTGAGCAAAACGGCTGTTTTGAAATTTTGATCGAGTGACTTTAAGAAAAATGAGTATGGGAGGGTACCTAGTTGCACTCCAATTTTTCGGTCACTTGAAAAGGGCGCTAGAACTTTTAATTTCTGTTCAAACGAGCCCTCTCGTGATATTCTAGGACCACTTGATCGATTCGATCACCCCCGAGAAAAAAAAGAAATAAATAAACACATGTCTGTGATCTTTCTTCTGGCAAAAAATACATAATTCCACATTTATCCAGATAGGAGCTTGAAATTTCTACAGTAGGGTTTGCTGAAACGCTGAATCTAATGTTGAGATTTTCATTAAGTTTCTATGACTTTTAGGGGGTGTTTCTCCCTTTTTTCAAAAATAAGGCAAACTTTTTCAGACTCGTAAGTTGTTGTGGGTAAGACTAAACTTGATTAAACTTATATATTTGAAATATATATATATATATATATATATACCCGTCCCATCAAAAAGCGGAAGAGAAGCTACACCTACATCAAATCAAACAAAACGATGAATTTGTTGTTTGCTTAGCAAAATTTGAAACTGTGTACACAAGTGTAGCATCACTTCCTGTGAAAAATATTAATTTAAATAAATCTAATATAATAGCAATAGTAATTATATAGATCTCTCTCTAATAAAAAAAGGACAGAGATAGAAAAGGGCCCTTACACTTGCATTTAATGTGATTTCTTTCACGTAAGAAAACTAAGCAAAGACGGAGGAGTATCCGTTGTAAAATAAATAGTGTGCGCTTTAAACACTCACACTCACGCATAATACACTCGCAAACTCTAAAATGAAGCACAGCGTTAAGGAGCAAAAATTATATTGAAGAATAGATCCTGGAAAATTCCAGATACCTTTTCATATGTATATATCAAAAATAAAACTTTTGGAATTTGGAAGAATGTGTCAAATATTCTTCCGCTGTACAAATAGTATAAAGGGTATGTAGGTTCAACCAAAAATGAGTTGGCTTTGTCGATTTTTACTGGTAAAAAAAACTATGAGCCTATTGGTCCTCCCCTCCGTGTGCTTCCTGCGGTTGGTAGCTGAGACCTTTGGCCCTATTATGTTATAATTGTGACCTCTTTACAAGTCAAGCTTTCTGAACTCTTGAGGAATTTCTATGATATCGTTCCAAGTTTATTGTGCAAAACTATCACGTTTCTAGCTTGATTAATTTAGCTTGTTTTTCAGTGTATATACCACAGTACATATACCTGGGCTGTGTACTGGTGTATCTACGCACACACACTTGTTATCTCAAGTTCATTTTGTATCTTCTTTTTTAATCCTTTCTGTTTTTAGTTTTTGTGATCCCGATGCATTGGCTTCTCAATGCACAACTTTTGTGCACGATATTCTTGTGTACTTTCCATTCTAATCTAGTCTTTTCATTTTACCCATCAATTATTTCTTAATGTTGTTTTGCCATTCGGAAATATTTTTGATTTTTATGCCTTTAGACGGAGATCACTTTGATGTATAAACGCCGGGTCACCTGGCTCTCTGCTATGAAGGATGGGAAAAAATAAAGGGTACGTTGGCATGTGCACAAATAGGTGAACATGAAAACATAGAATCAGGACAAGATTCCCATCTGCCCCCTTCGGAAAAACCAGCTGCCTTAACAAAAACCTGATCCATTTCAAAGTAGGGACAATAAGCACGCGAAAAACAGGCGTCGTCTAGAAAGGGACTTTTTCCCTACAGTGGATAACATGAGTTTTAATTCGAATCTCATCAATAAAGCATCTGGGGTCTGTAAAACAAATCCTTGATTGGATTTATGCACGCCCTGAAAGTGAGGCTTAACTATCCTAAATGGTTGATACTTTCCATCGGTTCAAAGCCTGCAGGGAGGATCCAGGGAGTGGCTTTAGGGGTACCTACCCCATCCTAAGAAGGTTGAAATAATCACTAATTACGTGGTCCGAGGGGAGGAAAATACCGATGGGAGGCCACATTTTTATCGGTATCCTTCCCCAAATATCAATTATGTATCTGTCCCTGACAACCGGGAATGGGTGCTAACAGTATATTGGGTAATAGTAAGGGAAAGTAGGTCCTCGGGAAGTCCTGTTCTAATTGTCCTATGTCACGGAACCGGTCGACGTAGCTAATTAGGGCTCAAGAAAGCGTTTCAAAGCTTCACATAGGTAAGACTTTAAGAAATATATGAAAACGAGAAAAGGAAAGCACAAAAATTCAAATTTGGCTTTGAGTATGTTTTTCCCAGACTTTAGACTTAGGTGATTACTAGAACCTGAACGAATTCTTGGCCCAATTTTGTTTGGCTGATTCAATTGGTTTAAGTCAAGTTAGGAAAGTTCTCAAGTTCACAAAAAACTCTTAAGCCTCGCAAAAGAATGGGTTGTGACTGCAACTGAAAAAGTCAGCTTTTGGGATAAATTTCGAGCTGTTGGTTTTAAAAGTAAATGCTTAAAGTAAAGCCAAAGCAAAAAAAAAAGTTAAAGTAAAGCCTTAAAGTAAAAACTTTGCTTAAAAGTAAAGCCCATTTTCAAATACGCTGTATAATGTTCTAGATATAACTTTGCCAAATTCTCCCCCAAATGAAATTATGGTTAGTTATGATCGTGGACAGAAACCCGATTGGTTTTATTTATGTTGTGCGTAAATGTTCAAATTTGCATGTTTACAACCAGGGCTCAGGTTGGCAAATTATTACTGACAATTTTGATTCCTACTTACTCCGACTTTCGCTTTTGGAATTTTAGAGAAGCCTACTCCGTCTCTTTTAGGTTTTACAAATGTGGCACCGACTCTCGTAAACTTTGAAAACCCAACCCGACCTCATTTATTCCCGCCGACTTCCTACCGTTCTAATTTGTGCTCCTGAATCAATATTTTGAACGGCTCGGACTTCTTTAGCAGCAAATTAGTACCAACCCCGGCGCAAGAGCTCTGACTGTTGCATGAAATTTGTTAAGACAAAAGTCTAATCGTTTCAAGAAGTAATTAGTTTCTTGCACAATATCCGAATCAAAACATTTCGAGAAGTAATTTCTTTGAATAGAACATTTTTAATTCAAGTCGCTAACCAATGGTGTTCAAGTGACGGCTTTTGACCACAAAACGGTCATTGTCGGGCTTTCCCACGTTTTGGTTGCACGGAACCAAGCAGAAGAAATACCGGATATGGAACATAAAAATTATGCGAAATTGACTGGAAAATGCTCAAATTACGAGCTCATTGACAGGCACACTTGTTGCGATTCCTATCATTCATTATACTGTTCTCACTTTGCCTATGTGAAAACTTTGCTGCTGGAAAATTGGGGTCGGCCTATGAAAACAAATAATGCTAATAGCCACTCGTGATTTAAACCGGTCATCCCTGGAAGTAGATTATTTATTAACTTCAAAATTGCTCATACGAGTTGTTCCAAAATTGCCTCTTGGGAGTATGCTGGAAAGGGATTTCCGGTTTTTCTTTTTCTTTAATGCGTATAGTTTGCAGTTTATTTGTATTAGATAACCACAAGTTAAAAGCTAAGCGTTGAATCGCTTTTATGCACCTGAAGCATGGACATAGATAGTAACGGGAGATAGGGGGCTTCGCCGCTGGTTCTCGACACGGCTACGCGGCTGGCCTCCGTATATTGATTCTCATTATCGCCTGTATTCTAACCGCAGACAATGTGAACTTCGTCTTGATGTCATGGTGTCACCATAGGTTCGATATAACCACCCTGGGAAAAATACGAATTCTTCCTTAAAGTGGCCACCTGTCTAGATCACTCTTGTAGCCAGAATCAATATACCAGTTTTAAGAGAAAAAAAAACAAACAAAAAACTATGTAACCGATTTCGATGATAAATTTATACGCACACATATACGCGATTATTGTTCGTTTAATTAATTTAAAAATAGGCAGAGGCTATAATTCTAACAACAAGATGTTTTGTCGACAGTTGTCAATGCTACCTTTCATAAAGCATTATGTGTTTGTCGTTAATTTTCAGGTGGTAGCAGAACTTTTGAGGTACTTTGCCTTTTAACACGAGAAAATCCCACGTACAACATACAATAATCAAAACAGAAGTACGGAGGTCGATGTCAACACATTCGAAAATTTTGGCCTTACGATTTATTAAGTGGGATTGATGTCGACGAACAATACATTTAAGATCACCTTTACTGGAGTCGAGCGTAACTCGAGAAACATGTACTTTGTTTTCTGATTTTTTCCCAGTAATTACATTCGCCTTAATCATGTTGTTACATAAATCAGTAACAAAAATGTGGGTTCCATTCCACGTCCCCTCTGAAATATCTAAGTTATCTAAAAGCATAACTACTTTTTTTTAAGTCATGGGATGGCAAATCTGCACAATTGAAGAACTGCAGTGAATTCACTTCCTCCTTCGTCTTGGTCTTTTACAAAATCATAACTTTTATACGGTTTGTATTCTCGTGGGAGGCGATTGGTAATTTTTGCATTTAATTTACTTACTTCTTTGTTCAGCCAAGCTAAAGTAATGCTATCCTTCATTAAATTTAAGTTTTGATTTGGCATTATACTTCCTCAATTAAATTATCACTAGAAATTGAACCGTCTATACTCGACACAATCTGGCGCAGTGAAAGTAAGCTGCACATTTGGACGTTTGGCTGTTCGATTCATTTATGGAACTCTTTAGAGAATAAGTGATGCCCCCCCCCCCCAAAAAAAAACATAATTAATTTGGTAAATGGGGAGGTGGCAATGCAATATGACCATGCAAGCAGCAATCTCCAAATGAACTACCTTTGTTTGCTAGTCTTTCCTCGGGAAGATGGAGGGCTCCACAATGAATACATGCAATGTTGAAAGGTCCTAATGACTGACAATTAAAATTGGTGTATTTTACGGTATCTTTGTATGTTTCATTTTTAATTCGTTCTAATTCTCGCTGTCGCATGTGTCCTAACCGCAAGTGTCTTTGTTCTTCACTTTCGTTTTTGACACGTTCTCTGGCCATCGGATCTTGCAAATAGCATTCACTAGTTTTTTATGACGTATCTTTTCCGGCTTTGTTGTTTTTGTTAGTTTTCGTGTCCGTTGTATTTGCAACTAAACTAGCAAGTGTTTCTATTTTCCCAGAATTTCTTCGAAAGGAAAATGGGCTCTCTGGATTCTCCCTGAAAATTGAAGTTTAACAACCAAGATGAACGATTTGTATTTCTTTTAACGTGCGTGTATTTGCGAACGTTAATCTTGAGGAGTTTCTGACAGGCTAAATTTTCTTGGAGAAATACGGGAATGGACTCTAATTCGGGAAAAGACTAAAATTTATTTTGCCATGAGTGTGTTCTGCTTGTGAGATTTTTGTTTATTTATTACTATTTTTTACCGTTTATGATTTGATTCAAAATTGGCTGTGAGTAGAAACTTAAAAAGAAGGAGGCTTTTACGACAAGGTAAGTTTGATGCACATTTCCGTTACTGTTGTGGATAGAATAAGCCGAGTCCTTTGGTCTTGAACTAGTATGGAAATGCATTGCATAGCCGGAAGCAATTCATATCTAGAAGAATTATTTGAGTTCTCAAAAAGCTGAATGGCTCAGACGTTTGTAAACTCCCAAAGCTACGTAAAACCATAGCTGCCATCAGAGGGTGGATAATCTACTATTAACATCGGTCCTTAATTTCCTCATCTATGAACCCCCACCCCCACCCGAAAAATGATATTAAAACTATACTGTGTGCTTTCAGGCACTCCGAAAAAATATGACCCCCTCTCCTACTCCATGCTTTAGCACCAGTACCTAGGTGTGGAAATTAGATGTAATTAGTGGAGAGACGTTTATTGTATTTTTCTCTGGTAACCTCGTCTTGGTGATAACAGGCTGTTTGCGTTGCCTGATGTTCTTGTCACTTGTCGTTGCACTGAATCCCAGCTGCTTTGAATTACACCTGGGGAACGAATCTTGTCACCGCTGAAAACAAAACATGTGAATTTTTGATAGCAGATCAGGAGGGACAAACAGGAAGGCTATTATGTATTTTTCATTATTAAATAGGAACTGTAAAACGTTTTTCACCCCTTTCCCCCATATGACGCCTTTTGTACCTAATTACTGGTTAAAACCTGTCGTCCCATGGGTCGAAAAAGAATAGCTGCTCTGAATTAATAATTTTGTGGGTGTATATGTAATTTTGTAAGTGCGATTCTGGATGTTATTACTTTCCTTTTTTTTAATTTGATTTGGAATGAAAATTTGGTATAAACTGTTTTCCCTGTGAATTAAGTTTTATATGGAAGTACCATAAACTCAAAAGCTTACACATTTTATTCGTTTGTCCCTTTTTATATTTTCTTCTTCATTCTACTTTGGTTCTGTTTTCTATATTATGATCCCAACTTGAAACTTCTCAACTCCTGAAAATTATGATTCAAACCTGAAACTTTTGAAGTTCAATTTTCTTGCCAAAGGATTTGTCGTATTCTTAAGGAGGCCCTAGACGGTCAATCATTTTCATCAACTGCTTCCGTCAATCGATTGACCCCAGCACGATTGACCGTCTAGGAGCATCTTTAAAGCTTGAGTCAAGCGTTGACGGTAATTGATAGAAACTTTGAATGACTCAATCATTTTGATCAAAAGCAGTGTATTAGATTAGCTTTGGTCGCGATTGAAGGGTTGATTGAAGTTGAAGCACACGTCCATTGGTTGACGGAAACTTTGATCAAAAGGATTGACCGTCTAGGGTCTCCTTTGGGTTTTAAAATTAGAAATAAAACCAAACTATGACAAAACTCGTTTATCACTAAGTAGTAGATAATTTGTGTAGAAGTCAGTCTGCTTAGGCCCATTCGATACCATAAGAATCGTTTTGCTTGGCTCAGCGTCGGCTGACCGCCTCAAAAACGAAGGGTCAAAGCTTACCCATTTTATCTGCTTGTCCCTTTTTATATTTTTTATTCATTCTACTTTGGTCCTATTTTCTATACTATCATCCATTCAAAACATGAAACTTTCACTTTTTTGCCGTAAAAACGTGAAAGTTCACTTTTCTTGCCAAAAGATTTGGTGTATTCTTATGTTTTAACTTTTTGAGGATAATCCCTAAAAATTAGAATTAAAACCAAACACAGACAAAACTCGCTTTCATATAGTAGATAATTTGTATAGAAGTCCGTCTGCTTAAGCCCATTCGAAGCCTCAAAATCACTTTGCGAGGCTCAGCGTAAAATTCACCCATTGGCCAATTTTTCCAGCACTATTACTCCCAAAGCGATTTGGTAAAAAATTGACAGAGTATCTTAAATGTATCAAGAGTCCGAAAAGCTAACGAGAGGCTAGTTTAAAATAAAGAAAATACTGTTAAGGAAAATGCTATCTATTCAGTGTGCATGCAGCACAAGAATTACGTCTTCTCTGTCGGCGAGGTTTTCAATCAAGACCGGTAGCACAACAGTGAACTTTCAAAGCTGTCAAATTGCTTAAAGGATACTTCCTTGGACTGATTTTCAACGTTTTTCAAACAGATATGCTAGAATATTTTTATGGACTGCCCTTTCCAAACTAAGAAGAAAAGTCCGCTTCGTTTGGTCGAAAAACAAAATGCAGACTTATACTACTATTACTAATAACTCACTGCAGCACCAAGCCGCCTAAGGTCAACACAGCTACCCACACTCCTCCTCTATCCCAATCTATTAAAAGCCTCGCTCTTTACCACCTTCCAAGAAGTTCTCATTTCTCTTAAATTCTTCCTTTTGTCCTCCCACCCCGTTCGGGAACGACCTGTTTTTCGTTTGGCCCTAGACGGTTGGCCGACAAGCATAATCTTTGACAATCTCTCATCCTTCATTCGCAGAATATGTCCTAGCCATCTCATCCTTTCTCTCATTATAGCCCTAGAAAGCAGGATTGAACCCCATTTCTCGTATAGCTTACTGTTTGAGATATGGTCAGTCCGTCGGATGCCCAAAACAATCCGTTGGCAATTTCTCTGGAAATCATCTGAAAAATCTTCCGCCGTTTTTCGGAACGACAACGCTTCATGCTTCTAATGATGTGAATTTCGTTAAATCTAACTATCTCTTTCTCTGGCACAAAATGGAAGAAGTTGAATGGTTTTTTAAGATTTTCGTGAAAGTAGGTTTTGGCAGTAGCGTCGTTGGTGGGGGGGTGCAAGGGTGACAGTTGCCCCCCCCCCAGTAATTCAGAAAAAATATTATATAGCTCATACCCCTTGACTCTCTATATGTAGACCCCTATTGCCTCCCCCCATAAAAATTTGGAGCTACGCCCCTGGGTATCGTCTTTTAGTTTTCTTTCGTTTGTTTGGATCTATTATCCAAGCTCTACAAGTTCTCTACATGGTAATACGGCGCAATCAATTCTAAGTAGTTTGACCACACAAACTAAAAAAAAAACTTATAATGGGCCAGATAGGGTACTGTGCTCTCTTAAATTCATACTAAAAACATACGTGAGAATTTTGCAAACAACCTAAAATCCTGTATGTTCGTTGTGCCAAACGATGATTATTTTAAAGGAAAACCAGTAACACGCCATTTTTATGGCACTTGGTATCTACCAAATGACATATAGCGATCGCAAATTCTATCGGTCTGTCGGCCTGTCTGTCCCAGTTTTGCTACTTTAGGCACTTCCAGGTAAGCTAGGACGATGAAATTTGGCCGGCGTATCAGGAACCAGACCAGATTAAATTAGAAATTGTTGTTTCCCGATTCGACTATCTGGGTGGGAGTGGGGGTACGGTTAAATTGGAAAAATTAGAAAAAATGAGGTATTTTTAACTTACGAACGGTGGTCAGATCTTAATGAAATTTGATGTTTGGAAGGATATCGTGTCTCATAGCTCTTATTTTAAATCCCGACCGGATCTGGTGACATTGTGCGGGGGGAGTTGATGGGGGGAACCTGTTTTACTTTGTTGAACTGTTCTACTTTCGTCATGGAAAGGCAGTGTGGTCTTCGAAGTTATCTACGGGGGGAACCTAAAATCTTGGAAAAGCTTAGAGTGGAAGAATCAGGATGAAACTTGGTGGGAAAAATGAACAAAAATCCTAGATACTTGATTGACATAACCGGAACGGATCCGCTCTCTTTGGGGTAGTTAGGGGGGGGGGGGTAATTAGGAAAAATTAGAAAAAAATGAGGTATTTGTAACTTATGAACGGGTGATCAGATCTTAATGAAATTTGATATTTAGAAGGATCTTGTGCTTTAAAGCTCTTATTTAAAATTCCGACCAGATCCTGTGACATTGGGGGAGTTGGAGTGGGAAACTGGAATTCTTGGAAAACATGAAAATTGGGGTATCTTTATCTTACGAATAGGTGATCGGATCTTAATGAAACTTGATATGTCTCATATGCTTCTTTTTCGACTCGACTCGGATCTGGGGACATAGGGGGTTGGAGGGGGAAAACAGAAATCTTGGAAAACGCTTAGAGTGGAGGAATCGGGATGAAACTTGGTGGGTAGAATAAGCAAATGTTGTAGATACGTGATTGACGTAACTGTACTAGATTCGCTCTCTTTGGGGGAGCTGGGGAGTGGGGTTCAGTGCTTTGGTGAGTTTGGTGCTTCTGGATGTGCTAGGCCGATGAAAATTGGTAGGCGTGTCAGGGAGCTGTACAAATTGACTTGATAAAGTCGTTTTCCCCGATTCGACCATCTGGGGGGCTGAAGGGAGAGGAAAAATTAGAAAAAAATGAGGTATTTATTGCTTACAAGTGGGTGATCGGATCTTAATGACTTTTGATTATTAGAAGGACATCGTGACTCAGAGCTCTTATTTTAAATCCTGACCAGCAGTAAGCCTCTGATTTTCCTTTAAATAAATCTATTGATTCTTAGAATTTTGCTAGAGCTCATACCATATGAGCTCTTGGCTCTTCCGGCCTCGTCACAAGTGCCATATGAGCTCTTAGCTCTTGTTTTTCTGTCGGTTGGCTGTTTTTAACTGTATGCCCTGAACCTGGCACGTACGCAGGGGGCCTTCGGCCCCCCCGAAACTTCGTGAAATGTTTAATTTCCCCATGGTTTCTTGGGATTTCTGTCAAAAGTAGGACATTTATTAAGAATCTAGATACATGTGTGAAGCCTTTTTTGGGGGATTTTACAGCATGCCATTATCCGGTCAAGTCATTCCCCAATTATTAACCCATTTTCTGTCTAACTTTTTACCCTCTTTGAAGTAATTAGCAATTGTGCTGTTTTGTTTTTTGTAAAGAGAGTTTTCTTTCCACAGCAAAATAGAATTATCCTTTATATTAGGGCGTTTATCCCCCCCCCCCTTCAGGATAAAGTACAGCTTTTAATGGATCAGTTTTGGAAACTATCATTTTTCATTAAAATCTACGTTTTTGCAATAAAAGAACTATCCCCCACAGAATCCATATTGCACTGTTAACCCTAAAATTTCCCTTTCAGTGGGATATAATAGATTAATCACTGGTTCTAAATTGCTATGAACACAACATGAGCCTAAAACGTACTTTTGAGGCTTCAGTCTTCTCCCCCCCCCCCCCCATCCGCTACAATACTACAGATTAAAGTTAATCTGCATTTTTCGATATACCTGCTTTTTGCATTACTAAATAAAAAAGTGCTACTTCATATCTGCTGTTTCGAAGGTTTCGGCCCCCCCTCCGAAAAAAAAAAATTCCTGCGTACGTGCCTGCCCTGAACATTGGCTATTGTATGTAGTGGCTTTACTGGTTTCCATATTGACATACTTTTTTTCTGTATGGTATACGGTCCAGTTATGGCCTGCATGGTATAGGGTGTCTATGACCGGCCCTTATTTCTAGTCAGTCGTTCGCATTTTTTTTCACCATTCATACCTTCATCGTTTCATTTTTTGTATTCTTAGCTCAATTTGCTTAATAGCCGTTTTTTTAACACTACAATTAAAACAATGTGTTTATATTACTTTAAGTTTAATTAATAGTCAGTATCTTGTCTTATCCCCTTTCTATTTCTCCGAGTTTATTAATATTTTTTGTAATGCTTAATAGAAGAATTGATCTAGCCTACAAAAATAACGCTGGTTGCCGAATTTTGTTTTTCTTTTTTGATGATGTTGGTTTGTAATAATCCATATTTATACTCAAATGATTTGGAAGCTTTTTTGAAAACCCTCTGGCAACAGAGTGTTTGAATAGAATGTCTGAGCCCAATCCTGGATGAATCCTCCATTTTAAAATTATTTTTCATTATAATTGATTTATCGCGTCTGGAGCATTCGACAGAGTTAATCTGACTGATAAAGCTTATTCAATAACGGCTTGCATAGTTCGGATAGTCAGGGCGATGGCATTTCTTCCTATCATGGTTTATTGCTTGATTATGTGTTTCATTTACTTGATATCTTAATTCTTGATCTGATACTATCTTACATAATAGGGGGACTTTTATTGACTTGTGCTATCTGCCTGATCTGCCCTTTGTATAAGCAATGATGTTGTTCGAAGTTAGTAACAGTAATACTAACTTCAAAGTTTTATACTTTTTAGCTTGTACTGTGTTTGCTAGCAGGTTTGCGCTAAGTAGAGGTCTTTGGGTTCACGCCACTCCCAAAAGTAGCGAATTTTATACGTTTCTTTTAAATTTTTACTAGTTTTTATATAACTTGCCCGTTTTTACGCCCCCCCCTCTTCCTAAATAATTTCTTATGTACTTGCTTACTTGGTTGCTAGAATTTATCTTCTTTTTTTCTCAGTGGAATGTAGTGAGCTGTGACAATGAATCTTTTCACCAGTCACTGCACTAAAGACAAGTTCATGCAAATGTCCTGAGGGCATTCGAAAATGCCCCTCTCCCCCTGAAATGTTATGACTGTTTCCAGAATATCCCGCAATTTTCAGCTAGTTTGTCTGTTTTATTGAAGATTTTGTCCCTTCCTCCGAAATAAATTGTATCGTGCGTTCCTGTATTTATTCATTACGATGATGCATTAATAATTAGTCGGAACTCTACTGATTCTAACGAGTATAATTCTTAAAAAAAATCAAATTACGAGAAAATGGAAGATCCGGTAACAGGCACGTTCGCGGGAAATTCTTTCTGTTAGTAATGGTGGCACAAGTTAGAGAAACGTGTAAAAATGAAATTACAAAGTACATTTTGAGATTTTTGGGGGTTTCACTACCAACCCCCCCCCCCGTGTCCTTGCGTTTCTGGCAACCCTCAGTTTGTAGTATAGCTAAATATATCAGATACCGCCTAATTTTGACTATATGGCGAATTTGTATCAGGATAAAATTATACGGGCACCGAGGCCCATCCCTTACGTACACGCTTGATAAATACTTAAAAAAGTAAATTTTATGCTCAAATATCTGGATTTTTCACATTTTTTAAGGGTTTTAAGGAAAAATTTTCTGGCCAAGAAAAGAGTTTTAGGGCGGCCCATGGTGAGGCGAATTCCAGATACGAATTTTAACCGCAAGTTTCACTAGTTAACAAAGGTTGAGACTAGACACGTACACTAGATTATTTTTGAGGGAGGTATAACAAAATCTATTTTGCTTTACAGTTTGAATAAGAAGTGCCAAGGATTTAGGGAAATTTATGATTATGGGGGGAGGGGATTAGGCGCCTGATATGAGGATGCTAGGTAGATGGGTTTTAATGATTTCATCCAAAATTAACGCACATCTGTAATGTTATTTTTTCAGGTCATTTTCTATGATAGTGACTGGAATCCTACCGTGGATGAACAAGCAATGGACCGAGCTCATAGGCTTGGACAAACAAAGCAAGTCACCGTATATCGACTTATTTGCAAAGGAACAGTAGAAGAACGAATTCTAGAAAGAGCCAGAGAAAAATCAGAGGTCAGTATTTTTTCTAATACTATTTTCTAACATATTGTTTAGGGCAATATGCTTTGACACTACTATGTACAATACAAGTGCTGAATATTAGATGGACTGGTAACGGAACATTATAAGTGGGCTGACAGTCTGAAAGGGAACTATGAAAATGTTTTCCTACTGTTGATAAGTCAGGTGATCCATCGATAAATACATATTTAGGTGATGCGTCTGCTATATTTTTCCTTGAATATTTTTCTCTCCATAATCGCTGTTTTAGCAGGCTCTTATCTAAGCAGTAACAGCGGTAACATTTTATCTACGCATTTTCGTACGTCCGTGGTAACTATTAAAGTACTTTTCCAGATATCTTAAGTTAGGCGTCAGTATTTCAGTATTTATTTTACTCTCTATGCACTGTGGAATATTTGAAAGAAAATGACGGGACCTTTTTTTTGCGTTAAAAAATTTGTATTCAAATTTGTACGAATATATATGCGTCTGAAACTTGTTTCTTGTTAGGCAAATAAAAAATCAAACAATAAGAGCATAAAAATTCTTTTCGAAAAAATAGATTGTTCAATCAGGCGGTTCTCATCTTTTTTGGTATAATTGTCGTGACACTGACCTTTCTTGCCATGCGCAAGTCTAGGGTTTTTAAGCTGCTTATTGCGTGATGGTTTTCTCAATAGCAAAAACAATTAGATAGACAAAGCGCTTGTGGGTTTTCTTAGTTGTGTGTCTTTTCCCTTGACATTTTGCAGGTGAAAATGTGGGATCACCATTGCATGTATTAACATTGAGGTTGATCTCGTGGGAATGGAAACTTATCCTCTTTTGATTTTCATTCTTCTGCGATTGGCTTTTGGTATTATGATTCCTTGATTGATACGTTTCTCCCCATTTGATTTCTCAAGGGGGATGTGACGGCAAGAAGTAGTCCTCGATTGACAGACCATTAGACTTGTAGTAGTTCTTTTGTTTTGTCCTTGCCTTTTCGCTTCAACTTAAAAAGAATGGCGTGCCACGCATAGTACTTACGAGACAGCAGCCTTTGGTGGTGTCTCGGACGACATATCTTGCTCTTTTGTCGCAGCAAAGGCAGTAATAATGAAGAGAAAGAAACATTAGACCCTGTCCATATGGGTATTCTTCTGTTGTAGTCCTTTTACCTTGACATTTTACAGTTTGACTAAGAGATACCCTAGTGTATATTGTAGTGGAGTGGTTTGTCTTGTGGAAATATCCATTTATTCCCCTGTTGAGCACTGTAGTTATTCTTTTGTATCCTCAAGGGGAACTTGGTGACATGGAGTAGTCGCCCCTGTGACAGACCATTCTCATTTCTATATATTTTTTGTTCCTGCTTCTTTACTTCAGCTTAAAATGTGACCTTTTATTCGTTCTGATTTCTGGTGAGTCAGAAACCGAAATTCCGATTGTTAAATCGAACGATATCAGGGGGACGGGCGGGTGAGTTAAGCCGTGCCGGGTCTGCTCCCCTTTGAATCCACTAAGATTCAAATATTATTGAAAAACGTCGAGAAGCAGTAAAGGAAAAATATGCAGGAACTTGAGCAATGTAGAGGGATTAGGAATTTGACCCCCCCCCCGAAATGTTTGTCCGACTCGTAAAAACGTAACAAAAACGCATATAAACAAATTTGATACGTTTTTAAAAGTGTTTTGTAACCCCCTTGCCCTCTGCAGAAATTACCCTCCCCGAAAGAAAAATCCTGGATACCGCCCTTAACTTTGGTCTTAAATGAATCAGAAAAATAAAATTGCGTGTCAATCAAAATAGGCAGATTCAGATTTTGTATTTTTACGTTTATTATGGGACTGGGGAAATTTATCGTACTATGGCCTATCTCCAGACTTTAAGGCCCTATTTAAAAGACAATATTCAAAATTAGTAGCTCAATAAAAGTCAAAAGTCATAAGTATGTGCTGTGGGGATCCTTTGTGTGTTTTTTTTTTGTGTTTTTTTATTTGTGCGTATTATTTTTAATTCAGGGAGTTAAGCCAAATTCTTTCAAATTTTAAACCATTTATTTATTAATTTGTTATCCTCCTTATTTTACGCTCTTCAAGTTTCAGAGCAGCTGGATTGACCAGTTCTAACAAAAATAAGGTCGTTAATACACCTTAAAGGACAGCTATTGTCCTTTTTAGTGATACCAATTGCTTTCAGTTAGCTTTTTTGGTTACTATAGCCTCGTCCTTTAATAGGTTATAGCTACCATTGCTCGCAACCACGACAATAATATAGTTAGTTTTATGACCTTGTTTATAATAGTTTATGATGTTCTTCCTTAATGCGCAAAATTTCTAGGAATAACCGCCTAATTGGCCAAATTTGTGTACATGGAGGTAGAAGTAATCAAAAATGTAATAACCAAAGTTCAGTTTCAAAATAGTGACGTAGGTAAGAAGCTATCTCGGCGGGGGGAAGTTGTCTAAAAAGAATTAGTATATGAGTCATTATTTGGGCCATTATTCTACAAGTTGGTTAATTTTTGATTGAATTTACATTTGTTTATTTTTTATGTTGCTTATAAACGATACTTGGGTATTTTATGGTACACACTCTAGAATTCGGATCTACAGATCCAACAATAACTGGTTTATACCTGTCAGTATTTGAAGAAAATTAGCTTAACCTCAGTTGAAATCTACATTGTACGTGTGTTTTTATTAAATATTGAATATATAGAGATGATATTTTGGTTGGGCTAGGTATTAAATATAATGCGTTTTGTGCGACCCCCTACCATAATTCTTTGTTGTAGTTTTCATAACTTCGTTACTTAAGTATTATATTTTCATCATGTTTGTGTATATTTTATTAGAATCAACCTAACTTCACTTCTCGAGTGTGCACCATATAATACACAAGTACCGAAAAAACATAAGGGAAAAAGTTGTTTCGTTTTTCTTTGTTGCATTTTAGTGACATCTCGAAACATTGTGACGGCAATAATTGAAAAAAAAAAATCGAAGCGGAAAGTAGGTGAAAGCAATTGTGAAGACCAACTCTTTTTTTTCCTAGGAATTAAGACCACACATGCCGTAGTTTTTCTTTTGTAAAAGACGACATAGAACTAGGTTTCAACTCTTTATAGTTTCGAATGATCAACGAATCAATTTCCTGTTTGAAAAATACCACCCTCATAGCTGGAAAATTATGTATGAATGGATTCAAAGAAATGAGTAAAATCAAACTTGCGCGCCATTTCCCATTGCTTTATGTGGAGAATAAGGGGATAGGTTTCATGCTTAAAATATGCTTGAATTGTTTCAACCCGTTGCCGTAACTAAACAAGGGGGGATTTTAATCCCCGCCCTCGCCCCCTCCCTCATGGATCAGTCCTCGTTATGCTCATCAGTAAACTTGACATTTCTGAACTAAATTTATTCTTAAAAGACCTTACTTTTGATTTAATGTTGTACCACACGGCTATAATCAAGGCCGTATCCAAGAGGTAGCAGGAGGTTTGAACCCAGATTTTTTATACGTTTTTTGATATTTTTTTGTACCCCTCCCCTCTGAAAAAATCCTGGATGCGGCCCTAGCTATAATGATAGACTTGGCTTGGAAAATGATTTAAAATTCAACAAATATTTATACCATGTGAAAAAAAATTGCTGGATTTGCAAAATAAAATTGCGTGATTTTCTCCTTAATGTCTTATTGGGTGACTTGAGAATTATCGCTTTTAAGGTAGGCCACTATTTGAGTTGTCTATTCCTCTTTGTTTAAATTTTCCTTTGTGTTTTTAATTGAGCTTAGGTTAGGGCTGTGATTCCCAAAGTGCGGTGCAGGCCTCACCGGTGGGGCATTACAATATTGTGGTGGGTCATGGGGAGGACATGCACCCTTCGGCAGAATATACTTTAGAGCCTTAATTTTGAAAAAAAGCGTTTTTATGAGAACGAAGTTCCATTTATGTGCATTTAAAGAGCAAAAAAGATACATGCTAGTATTGCAATAACGACATGCATTCTATAAAAGGTGTTCTATACAGACAGTATTTTTCACTAGCATAAATATGGTAGATGACCCCCCCCCCCAAAAAAAAAAAAAAAAAAACAAGAAGTTAATGGTCTTTTAAACTTCGTTCAGGTGAAAATATGTAAAGTTCTCAATGACAAAATTTAAATATAATGAGGGGGGTCGCCATTTTAAGAATGCTTAGGTGGGGCATGGACTAAAATCGGTTGGGAACCACTGGGTTAGAGTGTTTGGATGAAGTCGATATGAAGAGTTTTTTGTCTTAGTGCTAATTTTGCTTTTAACTTTGTTACGATAATATTCAGGTAAACCTACGTCATTTGGGAAAACAAGCCCAAATGACGATGTCGGTAGCTTAGAACCTCCCTACTGTCCTAAATCTCTTGTAGTTTCCAGAAAAATAGTGTAAATTTTCAGATGTCATTGAAACATGTTAGTCTTCAATCTTTAAGAGATCTGGAATTTTCCAATTAGGAATCCATGCTTAAATAAATTCTCACTTGCTATCCTTGATGATTGACATTAAGAATTATGGATGTAAAGGTGGCAAGGTTATTCGCCCTATTCCTGGAAGAATTGAGTACTATTTAAAGAAAAAACTGCCTTAAAGTCGATAATATCATAGTATGAGATTCCTGTCTGAGCAGGACTACTTTATAATATGAACTATGTAAAAATTTTAGTGACGTCTTGGGAGCCTCGTATTAATACGATTTGTTTTTAGGGCTGTTTCAGGGGTTCCTAGCTCCATGTAGACCTGAGAAATGTTTGTGTATTTGGTAGTTATTGCTGAACGGACTTGTGAAATAAAAAGGTTGAGTTAATGGTCTTGTGAAATGGAAAGTTTTAATCAAAACTTGGGTTTATTTGAAAGCCTTGAGTTCTTTGAAGCAGCCACTATAAAGGCTATCAAATCTATACAAGATGTGTTAAGTCTGGGGACAATTTGCACCTTTCGGGTTTTAGGTCTCGTCGAAACTTGTGTCGATGCTTCTAAGGGTTGAGTTTCATCATTACAATTTTACTGTTCTTTAAAGCCTAAACAGGCTCAATGTGAATAAAGAAACTCAAATTTAGAAATTGAGTGTACTTGATTCCAAAATATATAAACGACCATTTACAATTACAGTGATAAACAGACCTTTATACCAATAATAATAAAAGTCCAAATATTTCGGACGTTCCAAATTCTAAAATATTTCTTAATTCCGAGAATTTAGAGGCGATTTGTTTTTAGTTTTTCATTTTGTTTGTATATTATCTAACTTTTTCTCGCTCTGTTGTCACATTTTTTGAAACTAAGTTTTATTTATTTATTTATTCTGTTCCCGGTTACATAGTCGAATGTGAAACTGAAATACTTGGAATTTTATTATTTATTGGTACAAAAAAAATATTTTTTTTACTGTCAAATTAAGAAAAATTCCCCTTTTTAAATATATATATTTTAATATTTTGTTGCCAAATTCAATACGTTTGATATGGGCTTGATGATTTTTGTCGAGTAGTTTTTTCTTCTTCAGATAAGTTGGGTCGTGGTGATGCTTTGTTAATATACTAATTTGGAGCTAAGAATTCTCGAGGCTATTTTGGGTTGTACTGTCTTCTGGAAATTCTTGAATGGCAATATCCTAATGTGATTTTTCAGTAGTTGCTACTGCTTATTCCTCTAACCGCTTCCTTTGTGATTTCAGATGATTTCATCTGACAGTTAATGCAGGGGATGGTCATGGGAAAAAGCTTGAACAAATTAAGTTGTCAACTTTGCTAATGGGCATTTCTGAGACTTGAATTTTGTTTTGCCAGTCATAGTAATTTAAATAGGGTGTGCAATTTATAAAGAATGTCACTTTTTTAAGTAATCTTCTTTTATGAGATGGTAGGTAGTCATTGATTTTGGGTATGCGTGCCACATTATTTCTGTCTTATTTTCACGGGTATGGGTAGTCATTAAGTCAATACGGCTGACATTAATGTAAGTACGTATCTGCCTATTTTAGAATTTCTAGGCCGCAAAAATCTTTTTCAATATAGGCAATGTGTACACACGCATGGACAGTAAGGATGTCATGAGTAAAGATTAAACTTCTTCTATCTCTGCTACGGGTCAAAGGAGAAGGATTTTTAGGGAAATTGTCGAAAAATAACTATACCAGAGAAAACTATACCTAAAAAAAGCGAAAAAAACGAACGGTTGCCACTTCATTTGGCCTGAATTTGTCTTCATTTTTCAGCTTTTTGAAAAGCCTGTGATACAAAATTGTTTTTTTTTTGTGATTTCATATGTTAAGTATGTGGCTTTAAAGTTAAGAAACACTCGATGTCTATCATGTATATAGGGGGAGGGGCGACGGGCCCTGTTGCAAGTTTCTGGCTCCGTGTACGTTTCCATTCTAACTGTTGTAAATCAAAATGGACTCAAACGAGCGGGGTTTTGAGTCTGGTTGTTCAAGGCTCGAGCTTAGGTGCAACCCCTCCTGAGTGTTCATAATATAGAACAGGAAGGAGTTGAGATATTTTTGGAGTTCATTTGCGGAATTTTATTTTTCTGTTTTATAGTAAATATTGCAATTTGAGCTAGAAAAGTAGACCAGTTGAACTGTGACAATTTGTGGGAAATTAAATTTATACTTGTCTGTACACATTTTTTTTTTTATTCCTCGATATATAATACAGATTTTCCTACTATGGTGTGATTTGCGAACACTTCCCCAATAATCGCAATTCCCCTCCTTCCGATCACAGAATTTTATGACAGTTTGCACGCTTTGACGATAAGCAATAATTCACTTGCAAAAGGCCTGTCTATTCATTGTGCCTTTCATTTTAAGAAATGCACAAAGGAGACTATGGCGTGAGCCCGTTTCTACATGAGGAATTGAAAGCCTTTTTCAAATAATGAAAAGAAGCTTCACTGGCCTTTCCGATAACTTTGACCCTAAGAATGACTTATCGCTTGCTATCATCGCCCTACAGGCTCCTGGTGAGAGTGTAGTTGATATAAATCGAGAGCACAATACTTTTTTTTCTTTCAATATTGACAATCTTTGACGAAAATGAATCGTTCTCTTTTCCTGCCCTAAATCCGTCCTTTTTCCGTATTCTGTTTGAGTGCGACTAGTAACTACAAAATTGGTTGAAATTTGACATTGCTTGGACCATAAAAAAAAATGCATTGCATGGACCATAAAGTTCTTGCTTGGACCATAAAAATGCAAGTAAAATAATTAATTCTTGTTTCAGTAATTTAGGGTAGCCTCTTTTTTTTCTTCTTTTTTTTTCTTTTTTGCCTCAGTGTGCATTTTCGAATTCCATAATTGATATTCTCAGTCTAATAACAACAAATAATTACCGTAGATACTATAATGCTTAATAATCATCTCTCTCGCCACCTATCAACTCGAGTTTTTTTTTTCCTTTTTCTTTTGTGTGGGCTTAATTTCTTCTTCTTTTCGATACGTGAAAAGTAGAGCGTTGAAAACTGCATTGTCTCATATATAAGTCCTGAGGTCAGGGGCCCGAGTCCTGGTGTCGCTGGTTATTTGATTTGGGATGGAGGTCAATGGCGTGACTCTGTAAGCTCAGCCAGAGTCGACCCAGCTCTAAATGGGTACCTGGAGAAATCTGGGGGGAAGCGTCAGGTGGTTTGCCCCCAACCACGCATTGCACTCCCGACCGAAGCCATCGAATCAGGAGATCAGTACCTGCGCAACGCAGACCATTGGTCAGCATGCCAAAAAAGTTTTTGTTTTATATCACATTAAGTTCTTACTTTTGCCCGCCCATACGCATAATAAATTTGTAGGCACAATCTCTACTGTATATCAACCTTTATTCAAGCAAGAAGAGGTCAGATGCGTTAGTTGGCTCGTTGGGAGGAACAGAACGCCAACATACTCATTGCTGATTTAGAAGCTATGTCTATTTTTACCGGTAAATGTCTGCATTTTCCAAAAAGTATTAATAATTTCCCAAAATTAAGTGATTTAAAAATATTTTGAATGTATCCTAAGATTTACCGATAAAATCTTAATTTACCAATCTACTACCACTGCTAACAACAACTCACTGTAGTTCCAAGCCGCCTGAGGCCAACACAGCTATGTACGCTCCCATCCTTTCCAATATTTTCAAAGCCTCCCTCTTTACATCCTCCCAAAAAGTTCCAGTTTCCCTTAAATCTTTCCTTACGACATCTTCCCACTCCATTCATGGACTACCTACTTTTCGCTTGGCCCTGTATGGTTGCCTGGCAATGATTTTACGGTGGTTTTCCCAATCTGGGTTTTTAATAACATTTCTGATATTAAAATAGTTCCCACTTCAGCTTTTCGCTAGTGAGCCCTTTTGAAAATGTTGGAAGCTTTGAAAACGGAAAAACTAAAATAATAGACGAAATTCTAATAAAGCCGAATTATCAACTTGAGCGGATTCAAAAGAAAATTAAGACGTGCTGATAAAAAAAAAAAAAAAACTAATCCACCTCTTTTAGAACAAAAAATTGCTAATAAATTCAAAGAAAACATAAATTATAAATGGATTAATTTTTCAAAATTCATGTTGTCTAAAACACATGTGTTGTATGTGATTCTTCTATTTATTTTTACGGCTATCTCGTTCTAGTGTTGGCTTTATATTTCAATGCCGAGAAAAAATGATCCGATTCTTTGCCGCATCTAGATGTGCCACTTTCCAAGTTTTATCTTCTTTTTCCCTAATCTTTAAATACAACCCCATTAATTCATCTATAACGAGCTTATTGATAATAATAAATCCATTGGGCTCAAATGTATACATATGTCCCACTCTAGTTGTTGCAACTTTTTTTTTTCTTTGCAATTTGATCCATTGTTTTGTCACATCTTTCCTCCTCTTAAAGAGTTATAATGCTTTATTGTCAATCGGAAGTTATTCAAGAGTTGGTACTTTGCCGTCAACTGCCTGCGTAACAGATACGACAGAGTAGAACTTCAGTGGACTACGGGGGGACTTTTTTTTCAGGAAGTATCGGCTCGGTTGTTGATTGAAGGCTGAGGTTTAGGAAGTAGTTCCATATGCTTTGCACCTGCTACTGGTTCCCCCGTGAGGGGATTCTATGCGAACCCAAGTCACGGACTTTTATTTCAAGTGATTGACATATCGATACCGGTGCTGCACTGTAAAAAAGAAGACAAAATCGTTTAAAATTGGTGACTGAATGACACAAATGTTGCTTTAATCAGCATTTCTATCGGCTGCAATAATGCGAACACTTCCAATCAGCTGTTGATTGTCCCGAGCAATGGCTGGAAGAACGCCACGAACGTAACTCGTAATCACGGTAAAGAAATAGTAAATCATGAGAATTGTAAATCATGACCCATTTTTGTTCCGTAACTTTAGAATGGAAAGCTGAAGTGTTTTGTTTTCCAGAATGGTACCTAGATGAAAGGACGTATTCTGGCACGGGGAGGGGCTACTGGGTTTGAACACCCCCCAAAATTTTTGTCTGTCTCGTGAAAAGGTAATAAAAATGCATATACACAAATTTGATATGTTTTGTAAAGTTATGTTGTACACCCCCTCCCCCAACCCTGAACAAAAATCCTGGATACGCCCTTTCTTAGAGGTATAGTGGAAACAGGAATACTTAGTTGTTCTTGTCTGCAATGTGCGCTTAGATCAACACAGGCTTATTATTGCTCAATTTCGTTCAATAATGTCATTAGGATGAAATCGTGTTAGATGAGAAAATATTATCATGTAAAAATAAGACTAATTGTATTTTGAAGACTAATTTGCGAGTTGGATGAATATTTCAGAAGGATTCAAATACGTTACACTGCCCCCCCCCCCCACCCGTGGTAGCAAAGTGGATTGATGCTCTGCTAGACAATACGCAGCTCTGGGTTTAAACCCATGTACCACAAGGCTGGGAGCCAGACTTGCTACCTGTCTCTGTAAAAAAAGCCTCGGCAAAATAAAACGTGGATTCGACACCCGATGCCCCATCACAGGCTCTGGAGGATTTTTGTCTTTTTGTCCTCCTTGAATACGCCCATGATGACAATTTTGTAGGGGTGTAAAAAATATTCAACTGTAGTCAAGACTGAAAAACTATAGATCTACAGTAATTGCTGTAGAAGTAAAGATTCCGCCATGAAGCCATAATTCTGTATTCTGATCTTTGAAATAAGATTGAATTTGAACGATTTATTGTCTTTATCTATTTTTGTTACTTGATTTTCCCTAAAATCAAATTGTATTGACACTAAAATTGCATCTAAAACCAGAAAACATCAAGCTTACAGGAATAATTGCCTGGTGGTAGTTTTACCCTGAGTCGACCTTCAACCCTTGATCTATGCCTCTTATACTCGCAAATGGTTTAGTACCTAACCCCTTGTACACCTGTCTGAAGTATCAAGCACTTGCTTAATTTATAAAATAAATGAGTTGGTTTAAATTTAAGTTCTTTAGCGACACGATAGATACCTATCCTCATAAATATTCCTGTAAATACCCTTTTAAACAATAATCTTCCGGAGCCCACTTTTTATTTCATTCATTGAAACGTCATCTCAGTGTTAAATAGGAGGCTAATTGTGATGGTTAAAGAAATTTTAAGTCATGTTTTACTCTAAGGGGAAAGGGAAAATAATTTATTTTGTTGTTAAATTTATATATAAAAATCACAATGGAGACATCTGTTGTGTTGTACTCTTTTTTCAAAGTAGTTTCTGGTTGGAGGAATTTATTTTGAAACAAAGCTGTACTTCTCTTTTTTTTTAAAGTGTGTTTATGTATTGATGAAGAGCACTTTTTCAATTGGGATTTACGACTGTCTAGTAACTACGCATCAAAATAATATTTGAACAAGAGAAAAAGGAAGCTTATTTGTCTTAGGCCGCATTGGAAACTCTCTGGGCCTATGTCCGATATCTAAAAACAATATCTGCTAAGCTTCGAACTTTTGTTGTTTTTTTTGTAATGTTTTGGAATTGTTGTAATTCCTTGTTAAAATATATACAGATATTTTTGCAATTACCAGCCCCCGGGCCCCCGGACTCGGCACGCGGCAGGCTTCTTTATATGGACTCGCATTGTCGCTTGTCTTCCAACCGCAGACAATTTGCTGTCTTTTCATACGGTAGTCTTTTCAAAGATATATGACTATTAAAGCAAGTCTGATTTCTAACAACGATATCTACTAAGTTTTAAATTTTTTATTAAAATATCTTATTCAAACTTTTTTTATTCAAACTAATAGCGAATTCCACGTTATTCGAAGAATGTAGACTATTTTCAAAATCGCGAATTACTCTATCTTGTTTATCAGACATGCTTATCAGGTTATCGTCTATCAGGATTTTCGTACCCAAACGTAACTTAAGGCCGTCCAAATTAGAGACAACTTAGGTAAAAAGTCTCAGGTTTGTGCTAAAGTGGTCCCAAATAGAAGCGAATGTTTTTTTCTGGGCCAATTGGCAAAAGATACATTATTTTGGTGAAAGGTATTACTTACTTATTTAGCTTTTTCTTTTTCTCAAAAAGTGTTCCCAAAAATGGAAATTTATCCCATTCCTCGGTGTATATTTATTCAAAATTGGAATTTTATTTTTTTATTTTCAGGAACCGATATTGTTTTTAAATAGTTCTTCTTTTATTTCTTTACTGTAACTCAAAACCGAAGGAATTTCTAATAAAATTTAGAAATTTCTCGAGCATAATTTAATAAAATGGTAAAACAGCGAATTCTTAGCCTGGCACATTTTTTTTTATGTTGACATACCTATAGAAAAAGTTTTCAGTCTTCTTTTTTCGCCAATACTAAACGCTTCCTTTCAAACGAGGTCGTTATTTAGAGCGAAAGTTTCCAGTCTTCTGTTTTCGTCGACATCAAAACACTTCGTGATAGGTTCGTCAAAAGAAACCGAAACTGAAAAAAGGAGACTTTAGTAGGGAATATCAAATAATCTACTTTTTACGCTGATTCTAAATGTTTAGAATTCATTATTTCCAGATTATTAATTAATCCAGAGTATTAATTCATTAACTCATAATCTAACCTAAGACTTATATAACCATAACCATATTGGCATGAAAGAAGTAGTCTTATGATAAGAGCGAAATGTCTGGAAAAGCGCGGGGGGGGGATAATCTACATGGATTCAAATGCACGACATTTTGTATTTTATCAAAAGAGTCATTAAATATATGTATAGTTTTGTTACCATTTTTTCATGTGTAATTGTTTCGAACCAGTGTTTGTAGAACGTCGGGAGGTAGACCTTTTCAACCGCAAATTGAAGGTCTAGTGTTCGTTATCAATAGTAAGAGACCGTTTTAAAGCAAATTGGCAATTTTTTCTATTTTCTGCCACAAAAAAGGAGCAATTTTCGTCAAGCAAAGCTTTTGAGATGACCATTGGCTGTGAACTATCGAAAAGCTGTCTGTATAATATAATTTCCCAGTTGAAACTTCTGATGAGTCTTTGGAAAAAATATTTGGGCTAGACGTAAAGTAGCCTACACCTCTCTTATTTCAGGAAGATATTGAGGACGAAATAAAAGATTACATCCATTACTTGTCTGTGTAGAAACGAAAAGGATAGGGGCAGTGTCGTAATTTTTTTCTTTTTTTGGGGGGGGGGAGATAGAGTAAATTTTCCTAAATCAAGTCAAAATGACAGTGAAAACTGGAAATTGATTCATATATTACCATAAAGGCAAAGATGTACTAAAGAAAACTGACATGTTTGTCTGTATACTATGATTATGTAGCTTTATCTTAGTTTTGATTCTTTTGGAGAAACTATATTTCAGCTTGGGGTGGGCAAACATGGGTCTGGAGGTGGCATCTGTTCCTGTGTCTCATAGAAAATTAAGCCCTCTTCTTAAAATGATAAACCACAAAACTATTCTGGAGTGTTCAGCCCTCCTACCCCAAAGAAACTATTTAAGTAGGCTTACTTATCAGGATTTATTATTGGGCTCTCACTTTTCTTTCTTTTTTGTAACAGTTTGTAAAAAGAATGGAATTTGTATTTATTATTGCTTTTTGTCTTGTTCTTGTTGATTCAGGCAAATTTATTAATCTGAGTAATTTTTTGATAATAATAAGAAGAGTTTATTGAGCATGCTCACGTGCCCCTGAGATTTTCTCAGGAAGACAAACGGTCCGTGGGGTGCACTTTTGAGTAAATAATTAATGCAACCTACTAGATTCTTTAATTTTTTCGGTTTTTCGATTATTAAGTTCATGGTATGATATGGTACTTTTTTTATTTAGCAGCATTTTTTTTCTTTTTTTAGGCCTGCTTTATTTCACTATTTTCTTTCCAGCGACCGGAAAGAGTTTGAGAATACTATATTAATTATAAGGGGTAAATTTAGCAGGCTTTTAACTTCCGACCTTCTGAATTTCCGGCTTTTCGCTCTTTAACATATCAGAAATTTTATACCTTGTAGTTCCTTCGTAAACAGGTGTTTTTCCGGTAGAATAGGTAGTAAATTGACAGAAGTATCGTGGTTACCCAAACCAAGTGTTTTTATTCTTTACTCTTTGAGGTTTCCTGTGTTTAATGAGATCGTGAGTCAATACTAAGCGTTGTGTCTTGATGACTCCCTTTATGACATTTATGATTACCATCTATGGTGAGAAAAAAAAAGCTTCCTTAAAAAGGTGACAGGAAATCATTTCGGTTCTTAGTTCGTTTTTTAAATTTATCTTTCCGATGAATCTTAACTCTACGCCTAGATTTTAATTGTTTTTTGTTTTGTATCTTCTTCGTGTACCGTTGAGCAAGACATCCGTTCTGCTATCCATGTCATTTTAAAATGGTTTTCTGGTGAAACCCTTGTGGGATTTGTTATATATATATATATATTTATTTTATTTTTTTTTTTGGGGGGGGGGGGGTAGAATTCGACTTACTGCAATTGATTGCAGGACTTGTATGTATTTGTATTCCGCTGGCAGATTTTTTTGGAGGGAACTTCCTGGCGTATTCAGAAATTAATTTTTTTAAATAAGTTTTTCAACTGAAAGTAATTGTTAACGTTATGGGAGAAAAAAATTTTGAGCTTTAAAAAAGCATAATATTCCAATTCAGCGGCCCCCGTGCTTCAGCAGTCTTTCTTAAAGAATTGGGACAAAAAGTAAAACATTTCAATACGGAGTGACGGTTTGTGGATGCCCCCCCTCCATATATGGAATAATTTCGGTCCTATATAAGTTTTACTAACGCTCCTTACTTTCAGTTTGTTGTTTTTATTTATTTTTTTAATTCAACCAATGTCGATTTTATTGTCTCTCTTTTATCTTGTGCGGTCCATCACAAAATATTGAACAGGTCTGTGTGATGTTAAAGTGAAGTTAAAATTTGGTTATTTATTTGTACCCCCCCCCCACCCCCTCTTTTTATTTTTGTGCGGCTCTCGCCCTCGCTTTCTCTCGATTTAACTGTTATTTGTGTCTTTCAATATCTCAGTTAACTTTAGAACCAGACTGATACTCTTTTTTTTAGATACAAAGAATGGTTATTTCTGGAGGTCAATTTAAACCTGAGGCTTCATTGAAACCCAAAGAAGTCGTTTCTCTTCTTTTAGACGATGAAGAAATCGAGAATAAATGTAAGTTTATGATGTCAGTTATAATGAATATATAAGATAGATTAGAAGAATTTAGAAGTTCTCATATTTGATTGCTTACCAGCCGACAAAAACTATCATACTGTCGAGTATGCCCTCAAAAAAGGCTAGGTAATAGAAAGGTTTAAAGACCGCATATGCTCCTAGTCTTGGTTATATGCCGCTAGTCAGGGCCATATCCAGGCGCAAGGGGAAGTTACCTAGTTTGACCCCCACCAGCAAAGAAAAAAATCTTTGTCCGACTCGTAAAAAAGTAACAAAATACGTATAAAAAATTTTTTGTTGTGCTCTGTACCGTTTTTTCGGCAACTAGCCCATGCAGCAGGGAGGAATACTCCGCAAAGGTGTTGCTGACCGTCAACGTGATCTGGGGCCGGAACTTCACAGAGCTTATTACGTTTTGCAATACTAGACTTACAACTCCCTTTTTTCTGGAAATAGTAGTTATTAAAGATAAATTTACTGACGCTACTGTTTGTTCCTTTATGCTAGATATGTTGGTTATATGCCAAATATCAAAGTGGGATGGAATGAAACTAAAAGTGAATATAAAAATCAATTAAATAACTTTTCCCTTATAGTAATGAAATGAGAATTTTGTTCGTATTGTAGCTAATTTAGAAGATGAATCTTGTTGGCTAAGCC